>NW_010177885.1:49115-90944 GCF_000695765.1 Mesitornis unicolor | reverse complement strand
CCCCTCATCCAGATCATCGATAAAGATGTTAAACAGGACTGGCCCTAAAACTGAGCCCTGGGGAACTGAAAGGTGCCTATAAAAAATCTGGGGAAGAACTGTTCACAAGGCCATGTAGCAATACAAAGAGGGGTAATGGTTTTAAACTAGAAAAGGGTAGATTTAGGTTGGATATTAGGAAAACGTTCTTCACTATGAGGGTGGTAGATCACTGGAACAGGTTGCCCAGAGAGGTAATGGGGGCCCCATCCCTGGAGATATTCAAGGTCAGGCTTGATGGGTCTCTGAGCAACCAGATCGAGAAACATTGTCCCTGCTTACTGCAGGGGGAGTGGACTAGATTATCTTTAAAGGTCCCTTCCAACCCAACACATTCTATGATTCTATTATATGCAGGCTCAGCACAGCTGATGCAGAGCTATGGCTCAGCAGAACCAGCACTGACCTCCTCTGTGCTGGCAGCAGGGTCTCCTGCCTTCTTCAAATTGCTGAAAAATGCCTACTGGGTCATGGGATCAGAGAACATTTGATATTGGAAGAGATCTCTGGGCACTGGGTAGTCCAACTCCTGTGCTTAAAGCAATATCAGCTAGATCCAGTTGCCCAGGGCCATGCCCAGAGCACTTCTGAATAGCTCCAAGGATGGAGACTCCACGACCTTTCTGGGTGACCTGTAACAGTGCTCAGCCACCCCCACAGTAAAGTGTTTCCTGATGTTCAGAGGGAAGCTCACATGTTTCACCTGTGCCCATTGCCTCTGGCCATGTCACTGGGCACCACCAAAAGAGCCTGGCTCTGTCCTCTTTGCACCTTCCCTTCAGGTGTTTATATACACTGATGTATATGATACTTCTCCAGACCAAGCAGCCCCAGCATCATTCCGAAAGGTTTCCCACGAACGCTCTCCTTCTGTCCTTCATGTCTGCCCTCAAAGCAGGCACGAGACTCACTTCTGGCTGCATGACAGCCATGTGCCAACTTTCCACAGCTGGTACAAGCAGTGGTTTATACTGACAGGCTGGTCACATTGTGCCAAGTGCATTTTTGGAAGTTATCCATGTGAGGCAGCTATGTATTGCGCTACCAGGAGGATCAATTATCAATGGCACCAGGTTCGTATTTTTCCACTTCTGTAGGGCGAAGATGTGAAATAGAAGAAGCATCAGACAATAGCTGGTATTTGTAAATAAATAATTTTCTTCTAAGCAGCAGACTACAAATTCTTACTGGGAATGCTTAGACAGAAGCAATGCTCAGAGTTATTATCTGGTTTGTTATTTTTTTCTTTAAATTGCTTTTACCTCAAAGACTGACAGCTTCACCATTTGAATGTCAAAGAACATTTGCATAGATTTGAATTTTTCATTTTTAATACCCTTTCTCTCTATTGTTCATAACACCCTTTCAGAAGCTTCGAAGAGAAATCTTTCAGTGCTGATTTAGTCACTTTCTGTTTGCCACATAATGATTTTTCTATTCCACTTGCTTTATTAGGGAGTACAAGCCTCACTTCTGAAAAAGAATTATTTATTAACAAAGTTAGGGAGGTCAGTTTCAGAAGATAGTTTGCTTTTACTCCCTTAGTCACTATATTATCTCTAGGATAATAAAAAACTAAAACATTTTTGTCCTTAAACAAGTAGCTGATAATTTTTATAGTTTGAGAGATTGTATTTATTTACTAATTTTTTTTAATAGTAAAATATTTATGATCCTGTTCCTCGTAAAATTCTGATAACACTATTACGGGTTATGTTTTATGTCTTGAATACTTACTAAAAAAATAGGAAATCTGTAGCTGATTCATAAAGTAGTATAGTAAAAATATTAGTAAAATATCCAGAATATGAAATTACATCACCAAATTTTTGAGCAAATGTTTTTACAAACTGAGAGCAGGTACCTGGTGTAGGGTGCTTCTGAGGGCACATCTATGCTGGTAATTTACTTTAGACTTCACTTGAGATATGGTATTAAATCCCCAAGTGGATCTACTGGATTTGTACTCTTTCACATCTTGAAGTGGGTTTGGTACTGGAGAACTGCCTATGTTGGAGTATAGGGTTAATGAATGTGTCAACAGGAGATTGATGGGGCTCTCAGCTCTTCAGTTTGTACCCTTTTTAAAATATATGGTTTTGTTAGAAAGAGGGTATTTCAAAAAAAGTGTTAGCAGTTCAGTAACGAGCAGCACTTTCACTGTTCACTTTTTTCCCCCACAAAGAATGTTTTGTGTTTTGGGTTTTTTTAACCAACATTATTTCAGTTGTTGGCCATCCCCTTCTGACAGGACTTATTTCTCTATCAATTCAAGAGCCTAGTGGCAAAGATCCTTTCTGTTATCCATCACAGATCCTACCACAAGGAGGAGTGCCAAAACCGGACCCACAGCTCGCAACCGTTACGCCAGTCAGTGGACCCTCAACAGACCTCACCCGACCATATCAGCTCATACCCTCACGACAGACTGGAGGCTGCCCACTCCCAGGCCAGCTGGATCAGTGGACAAGGAAAGTGACAGCTACAGTGTCAGTCCCTCACAGGACACAGGTATCGAGCTCTCTGTGGGGCTACACTGTGAAAACAGGACAGTACTACCTGCAGTAACCTTCTTGATGGGATTCATTTGATGCTTAGGTGCCATTATTTTTTCCTTGCTAAGGTGTTTTTCTTTAGGCTGTTTATAAGGGGTGACACCAATGCATATAATGCTAATGATAACAAATATTGTGCCTGTGGTTTCTCATGCCACATTGGAGTACTTTGAAAGATAAGGTGGTAATTTTTCCTGTAGCTGAAGTCATGTACTTCCTGTAGCTGAAGTGATGTACTTCCTGTAACTGAAGGAAAAAGTAGGAGAATTTGCTGCATGAAATGGCACTGACCAGGAAGGGGCAGTATTAGCAACCAAGAACATGCCTGAGTCATAAGTGGAATAGCTTTAAGGTTTGAGCTACACTGAAGTTAGTATTTTCCTTTTCCCATTCAGATAATATGTTCACAGGGTTTATTCTAAGCATAAAAAATGAGAGGGAACAATATGGAATTAGAGTCCAAGTCAAAATCCATTCATATCACTGAATACTGCAGCAGCAAATGGATTTTCCTGAGAAACACCATCAGTTTTATTCCTTTAGATGATAAGTGGAGAAACACTGAATATGTATTCTGCCCACAGTCATCTCTTCTTGATGTCTTCATATTATAAATGCAATTCTAAATAAAAAAGCTTTCTCCTCTGCCCTACACCAAACAAGTGACAAAAAAGGCAAATAAATGAGTAAATGCAGAATAGTCACAAAGCAAATCTAATAAAGTTTAAATATGAGGTAAAATACTATTCAAAGGTATGCCTGACAAAAGAGAATCCAGGCTTATTCTGGCCTCTTTGGAAGGAATTGCCTACCTTCTATCCTGGGTTTAGAGGGAAAGTGTTTGTCACATGAAAAAGCTATGTATTAGAGCTACAAAACAGTAAATGTGACTAGCCTTTCACCATGAAAACTAGTATGACTGTTTTTATTCTCTGTATAAGAACAGGCAGCTGACTTCTCTTACATTCAGTATTTTATAGGTTGATATTCTCATATTTTCACAATTCATCCTCTTAAACTTGCAGACCCCTATGTTGTCTCCATGGGCTAATGGCACTCAATAGTTAACCTCTAGCCAGCTGACAAACTTCATTCTGGTTTATTCAGGTAGAATTATCATAAGGCTTTAAGGATTAACTCTAATAGCTATACAGATGCAAATATAAATAGCAAATGTTATCTCAAAAATGCTTTTTGTAGATATTCCATATTTCATGTGCACTTGCATGTGTCCCAACATTTTGTCACCCAAGGATATTTTCCAATGCATGTGACAAAGGGCAGAGAATTCAATTTGCTGTGTGGTTTAATAGAAAACTACATGCAATTTTGTAACCAGACTTCATAAACTATGTTTCAACATGGCTACTTTCCTAGTCTGTGTCTACCCTTGAACACATAGTGATTTATGTAAGGGATAGCAAGCTTTAGATCATATTCAAGAAAGGTTTTCTTGTGCCAAAATGTAGCTTTATTATGCCACTTGGTTTCTGGGAAAAAAATAGAGTCAGTTTAATCTAAGTACTTCAGAAGTTTAACATTTCCAAATAAGCATTATAGTAGATGTACTCAAATTATGTTTTTAAGAATCGATTGACCTAATGTGCACATTTGATCACTTTTCCAATATGGAGTTCAGATTTCTGAATCTAGTTGATATTTGGCAGAATTTTGCACCTCTTACCAAAACAATTCCAGGTTTAGAAAGCTTAGGAGAAATGTATTGCAGCAGATCATAACTGTAACTAAGTTCAGATGTTCCGACTAGAGGCCATTAGAAATTTTCTGATGAATCTGAGTCAAATCTGGGTTTCATGATGTTCATCTTGGGCTTGGATGAACTTTCATCAAATCTAAAGTAGATGTTCAAGCAGAGTCTTCCTGGAATAGTCTCCCCAGGGCATGGGATATGGAAAGCTGCAGGTCTTGATCTTCATGGACCAGACTGGTTCCTTTGCATCACCATGACATTTACAGACATTGATATATGACACTGAGTAACTGTAGTCTTACAGGAGCTTCCAGTTCCTCAGGAACTGCGAAAGACATTCTTTTGATCTGATTTACAAATCAAATGTGAAAACCAGAATGATGTTTTCTGGTGGGGGGAGGGGGGGAACCTAAAAAAAGCCTTTATTTAAGTTCTGGCCAGCTCAAAATCTTAAGCAAGTTACAATATATTGTAGAAGTACTTGTCATTTTAAATAATGCATGGTCCGATTTACAAGTGGCAGGATTGTTGTTCTTTGTGTACAATGAAAACTGATGCAAGGATCCTAGCATACAATAAAAAAGACAAAGATTTGCAATAACAACACAGTTGCCTCTGGCTGCTATAGGAGTCCCATTTTTATGAATTAGCTATTACGTTGTCCCTGTTTATTGAACATAGAGTCATAAAATCACCAACAATGTCTGAAATTGTACAGATCTTGTGATGAAACATGACTTCTGCCCAAGGAACTTTTGAAAGTCCTCTGGTCTTCCAGTCCACAGAAGTAGAAGTGCTATAGGTGCAACAAACCAGTGATTTGTCCTCACAGAAATAAGCACTGCATTTCCAGAATGTTTTTTTAGTGTATCAGTATCAATTTACATCTTCAATAATACTGCTTGTTTAAGAAATACTGACTTTTCTCAGACACTCATCAACAGAAAAGAACAGCTTGTAGGTTGTCGCAGTCTGTGTTAAATATGAAGCCCCTATTAGCTTCAGCAGCATTGAAAAAAGTACCTTAATGACTACAGGCTGGTAGCTACCAAGCAGTATTGCTTTCCCAAGACCTTTGTTCCATATGAAATGAGTTAGCATTTTACCTGCTCTCTGAGACAGCCAGAGACAATGTCTGAGAGACGCTGCCTTTATATTTGACCTTTTTCCTCTGGGCTTTCTCAAAAAAAAAACCCAAAAAACAGAAGAGATTGAGACAAGTACAGAATAACTATCTTTTCTCACCTCAACATCACCTCACAGAAATATTTCTGAGATGCATTAAAAAGATAATGTAATTAAGCTGTTCCTTATTTTGTTAAATCTGTTTTGTGGATTTCTAACATTTTAAGGCATTTATCTTTTAGATAAATTGTTTTTTGTAAAAAACCACCCAGCTAACCTTTTTCATGTGTTAAAGATTGTTTCTTCTAAACCACAAATTTAATGCTAAGCCACATAATGCTGCTAGCAGAATAAGACTTCACGTTAGAGTATCTGTAATTATCAAGTAACTGACTAAACTTGAAGTTGTGTAGACACTTAGAGTGAAACAGGCACATTTAATTCACCTTGATAATTTCAAGGGCCCTGCATTCTATTAAGAAATACTATCAAGTTCATAGCTTTTATCTAAAAGGTATTGTGCAGATATTTTCTTTCTCTCATTATTTATATTTCTGGTGTTTAGATCGAGCAAGAAGCAGCATGGTCTCCACAGAAAGTGCCTCCTCAACATATGAAGAGCTAGCAAGAGCATATGAGCACGCAAAAATGGAAGAGCAGCTGAGACATGCCAAGTTCACCATTACAGAATGCTTCATATCAGACACATCATCAGAGCAGCTCACGGCAGGGACTAATGACTACACTGACAGTCTGACCTCAAGCACGCCGTCAGAGTCGGGGATTTGCAGGTTCACCGCATCCCCTCCCAAACCTCAGGATGGAGGGCGGGTGATGAACATGGCAGTTCCAAAGGCACATCGGCCAGGTGAGAGGTAACATTTTGGTCCTTGGGGTGTGCATTTCACCCCATGCCTAGTCTGGTTAAGAGGATAGGGTGTATCACAAGGAAGAAAGAAAATGCACAATATAGCCTGTACCTACATACAGAGATAATTGCTTTTTGTCTCAGCTAATATAACATTTAAGTATATTCTCCCTTATGCAGAAAAATGTGGAACTTGGAAATTTAGGAACAGAAAGGGACTGTCTAGGCCATCAAATCTACTCCTTTACAGCTGCAGCCATCAGGCAAAAGACCCTTCTGGGATAAATAAAACCATATGGGGGTACATATGCCCATCTCTAACTCAAACCACCCACTAATAAAACATGTCTTACAGCAATACTTAGTGCTTGAGAGAAAAAGTTTGCTATCAGAATAGTTCATAAAGACAGATTGTAGAAGATATACTATCCCTTCTGCCTTGTAGCTTCTCAAGATGTAGTGATGTTCTTGAGCTGTTATACTCTCTCTTCAACATCTCCTAATATCAAACTAGGATTATCTAAAGGTGACAAAAAAATTGAGAAAATTAAGACAGTGCAATAGCTTAAGGGATATGGAGCCTTCTATCTTCAGACAAATTTAAACCCACTCTAACTTCTTACTGACTGAAAGTGCCTGAGGGACATTCATCTACTGGGCTCAATCAAATTCTCATTTCAAAAAGAATGCTGTTTCCAGTGATACCTTAGTGCACAATAGCATAGGTAGATTATTTGTGCTACTCTGAGATCAAATACTTATAAAATATTCTCAGATTTGTCAGTCCTTATTACAGAATATATGATGTGACATCATGGAGAAGGATTCAAATGGGAAAAAGGCAAAAATTACATTTGTGTGATTTCTCAAAACATGTTTTAGTTTAGTTTAGTTTAGTATAAGTATTTTGTTTTATTTTATTTTTATTTATTATACACATTTGCCAGTGTGAGTCAGCTACATATTTACACAGAAATTAATCAGTAGTGCTCATATATTTAGGAAAAAAGTAATCAATAAACTGTGCTTTTTTGCTTAATATACAACATAAATAGAAAAGTAGTTGTTGTGAGGACAGAGGAATATGATAGACAGTGGTATCAGGAAAGTCATTCAAAGGCAAGACCTGACATTGAAAAGGAAGCATAAGGATTTTGCTAGAGAAAGCTAGTAGAAGAACATGGGAAGGAAAAGATCAAGCAGAAGGTAGAAAGTTATAATAGACAAGTCAGGAAATTAGTCTATCATACAGATAGATAAGAGGGGAAAATAAGTAGGAAATAAAATAATGAAATAAATGGCTGATTTTTGTATAGTCACAGAATAGATCCACAAACCAGGAGCTGTAGAAATAAAGATAGAAACAATTTTCATTTCTAACTCAAAAAAATAAGATAAATATTTGTCCTTAGTCTGCTAAAGGGAAGCATCTGCATTCACAACTAAGTCAAAATTACAGCTCTCTCCCTCCATTCAGTCAACAAACATTTTTTACCATTTCTTTAACAAACAGCTTACTCTCCTCTTCCTTTCATGTTCCAAATATATTATTTATACATATTTAGTATTTAGAAATATACTAATATATTCCATATGAAAATTATTTTCTTGAGGGCATACATCACCAAAATTTGGTCCCTGTGCTTGAGTTTAAAGCTTCTGGGGTTGGAACATCATCGGAATTCCTCTAGTGAATTACTGACTTAGAGCCATCTTTAACTCCATTAGTTCAAATGGCTTCAATTTTACCTGCTTTTCTTGATTAGCTTTAGCTTTCCTTTGCAGTAAGGAAATGAAATGTATTATGAAATTAATAATTAGCTTCAATATCTTGAAAAAAATTGAGTGTTCCAGTGGAGCAACTTGAATGTTGGCCTATAAATATTGAATGATATGTTATTAAAAGTCACTTTATAAAGGGCTTTAAACATAAACATATGGGTAGAAAGGATTTTCAGTAGTAGCAGACAGACTGATATTTTTAGTGTTGAAATCAGTGAGGAAAGACTTACTGGGCATATTTCTTCTTTCACCCACCACTTCAGAAATTCTGGAGAAGTAATTAAGAATTAAAATACAAATAATCAAAGTAATTCTACATTTGGGAACATGGAGAAGAAATAAAGAAGTTAAGGTATTTAGATTAAGTAGATGAGAACATCTGAGATGAAATACTGACTGTTTCTTTAGCACATCTTTATTCTTCCTTGAAGTCAGTCTTTTCTTTCAAGATAAATTTTACCTGTTTTCATGGTTCTTTGTTTTTCTTCTCCCCCAACTAGATCTCTTTTTTGTACAAAGTCACTTTCAGTAACTTATGCCTCCTCCTTCCTAATTTCTGATCTCACTTTTCAAACTACCTGTAATGCTACCTATTGCAACTTTTGTGGTTGCAATAAAGGTCTAGGAGTCCACAAGAAGTAGTATTTGTTTTTCAAAATAATCCCCAACAATTATAAGTCTCAGAAAGACTGTAACAAAGTTATTTTTATAAATGGGACATTTTGAAACTAATCTACCTAATGGCAAGGCTGCAACTTTACTCAAGAAAGGTAATGATGGAGTTTATTGGTGAAGACTGTCAGCCATAACTGACTGAGCTATTACAGCACCTATTTCTTAGTTTGTTGCTACCATAACTGTTTGGTATGAGCAAGCAAAATGTTAGATCACCTAAGGCTTGGCTTCAGAAGGCCTTCCTGTGAGTTTCTGAGGGCATCCCAACTCTTATCACTTATTCCCTTGCTTTTCCTGAGAATCTCAGAGGACTCTTTTGCACCTATATAGTCAAGCCTGCTGACCAAACCATCTGCTCTACCCAACAGGCAGAGTTTGAGACCTCAGGTAGCTCCAAACTGAGATAGTTAATGATCAGGAGTAGGCAACCTTTTTCATTGGAGGAGGAAAATGAGTGCTCAAGATTCAATGCCTTGTCTTCTGGTGGCTGATATCAACTTGCTGAGATGTTCCCAACTTCCATACCATTTTCATTCAGAAATTGAATCAAAACATTTGATCACCCCACCAGTCTAAATTATATTTGGATGGCTCATCAGATGTCTAGGCAAGCTTAGTAATTGATCATTTCTAGCACTATAACTATGAATTAGGACTGTCTTTTCAGAACTTCTACACATTACCTACAACTCCAACTCGGTAATTAGTAATGCAGAATAGTTGATTGCCTCCTATTCTGGAGCTGGTGTCGCAAATACACATTCAGGTCAGCAGTCAGAACTGCTTCTGCCTTCTTGATTTCTACACCTTTTTCCTGACATTTAGTTTACGGAAACAATAAGAATCAGTTTCATGAAGTCAACTCACAAGCCTTCTCTTCTCCAGACTGAACAGTCCCAGATCTCTTAGCCTTTCCTCACAGGAGAGACGCTCCAGTACCTTAATCATCTCCGTGACCCTTAGCTGGACTCTCTCCAGTAAGTCCACATCTCTCTTGTAGTGGTAAGCCCAGTGCTAGACACAGCATTCGAGGTGTGGCCTCACCAATGCTGAGGGAAGCATCACCTCCCTTGACCCCCTGGCAACAGTCCTATTGCAATCCAGGTCACAGCTGGCCTTCTTTGCCATAATGGCACAGTGCTGACTTATGTTCAACCTGGCGTCCACCAGGAACCCCAGGGCATTTTCAGCAAAGCTGCTATCAGTCTAGGAGGACCCTAGCATGTACTGGTGCATGGGCTTGTTCCTCCACAGGTGCAGGACTTTGCACGTCCTGTTGTTGATTGGCTTGAGGTTTGTGTTGGCCCATTTCTCCAGCCTGGCAAGGCCTCTCTGGATGGCAGCATGACCTTCTGATGTATCAGCCACTCCTCCTAGTTTTGCATCGTCAGTAAACTTGCTGAGGGTATGCTCTGCCATACCACCTAGGTTGTTCATGAAGATGTTGAACAGTATTGGAGTCAGTTTTGACTCCTGGGGTACACCTCTATTTACTGGCCTTCAACTAGACTTTGTTCCACTGATCAGTTTTCAATTTACCTCACTGTCTGCTCATCCAGCCCATAATTCATCACCTTCTCCATGAGTATCTTAAGAAAGACATTGTTGAAAGCCTTACTGAAGTCAATGTAGACGATATCTGCTGACTTCCACTCATCTACCAAGCCAGTCATTTCATCACAGAGGCTATCAGGTTGGTCAAGTATGACTTCCTCCTGACACCAGGCCAAAACTTTAAAGTATACGAAGAAGGTGTTATTAAACAGTCTTCAATAAAAATATTTTTGGAGTTGCATTTTTGTTAAACTTTTCAAAAGTCATAGCTACAGGAAATTAATTAATACCTACATTCAGTGTTTTGAAAGCATGTCTTATGGATCCTTGAATTCTGATCTTTACAACTCCATAGACAGACTTTTGGTAAAAGATTCATTTATTTGTAGGTTTTGCTTCAGCATCAACAGTAATATCATTATTTTTCTTTTCATAACACATTATAAACCCACCAATCAAATTGAAATTGCTGC
The DNA here is from genome assembly GCF_000695765.1 of Mesitornis unicolor. Lineage (NCBI taxonomy): Eukaryota > Metazoa > Chordata > Aves > Mesitornithiformes > Mesitornithidae > Mesitornis > Mesitornis unicolor. Next base: position 80,162 of record NW_010177885.1, on the reverse strand, counting down.
TTAACAACTGCTTCTGCATAGCTTCCAAAAAATTAAAGGATGGATGCAGACCTGCACATGTGGTTTTTCATAGAGCTAGCAGACCTAATCTGCCCAAACCTTGAAGCTGACCCACTGCAGATGGTGACAGTTCTCCGTAAGCCATTTGAATAGTCATGGGTCTCAGGAGGCACATTAAAAGAGAAAACTGAAGCAGTAGGGATAGCACAGTAGTATCTTAAACACATGGGATAAATCACATCCTTTAGAAAAGTGGGTCTTCAATTCCTAACCTCTGTGCAGTGGTAATATTCTTCATGGTATAAAAACAATGTCAATACATTGTTAGCATTGCATCTTTCTCAGCATCAAAACTCCCAGAAGTTTGGGATTACTACTGTTCTTCTCCTCACAGTTGTCACTAACTAGAAGTTTGGTTAGCAATTTCAGGTCCTCAAGGAATACACATACTGGACAATCATCTCAAAAGTATAGTAAGTACTTCCATATAAAAACTGAGGCACTTTTTCATATTAACATTCAGAAATTTCAACTATTGTTACCAAAATTCACCTGTGAGTTTGACAAATGAGTCAGTCCTTCATCCTCTGAAGTTTGTCATTCAAATCTTGCACTCAGAGACTGGGTGGGACAGAAATTGGAAAGAAATATACTATTTTCCTACCTCTCGCTGTGCCATCAAAGAGTTTGTAGTGTAAAAAAACTCGAAGTTCATTTTAGCGTTTGAAAAAGTTTTCTAATAATGTTTCTCTTCTCTGTTTCAAAAATATTAACCACTAATTGAGTTATCATAACAATTATTCTTAACTGCAATAAACATTGCAGTAGCAGTTTATTAAAAATAGATTCCTGTTATTATAATTTTAAATCTCAGTAATAGCCTCAGCCAAGAAGCCTCTTGGGTTTTTTTACTCTCTTTGCTCCTAAATTACTGTGCTTGAGAAAAGAACAGCTATTAACTGGGAAATATTTTGACATTTTTGTGCTTCCCAGGTGCTATTTATATCTTTTTTTGTGGATAGACCACTTACTTGCATCCTCTGGCAATAGAGTTCATGCTTGGAAGAAATAATATCTGACCAGTGCCTGAATAGGGAATATTTTAAAAGATCTCATCAGGTCTCTTGCTATTTGCAGAAAACTCCCTTTCATGGCGTACCACAAAACTCAGATCCCCAGATTTTCCTCTGATGGTAATCAGGACTAAAAAGAACCTCTTCAAATATTTGAAATTATCCTTAAGGTTTAGCTTGACTTTGACCAGGCAGAAACTTGTCTATCTGATGTCACAAAAAAAGTGCAAGTTCATTTTGGTAATCCCACTTCCTTGCCTCTTTGGAGATCCCATTAATATATGAACCCTGAAGAACTAGCAACTTCTCAGATTATATACTTCCAGAGAAGATATATCATTCACTGGGTATATCAGCCTAGGAGATTTTGAAATCCATTTAAAGCATCCCAAGATTTTATATCTCAGAACCTTCTCTACAAACTGTCAGCTGATGAAAGGAACCAATTTGGAAAGAAACCTGCATGTGGGTGGGGAGAAAACGCAGTTGCAGCCAAACAGACTCTGAAATAAAGATTTTCCAGAGACCAATTTCACAGCCATGAAGATGACAAGAACACCCTATTCCTCCATGGGGAACATGAGTGCTTTCCTGGGTTCCTATGCCTACACAAAGAAGGAGCCCCAGTTTGCTAAGCCCTTGCACCACTGGAAGCATTTTCCTCTTGCTGTCCTTGCACCATAGGTTGATGCATGGGGGCAGAACACCATCCTCTGTCTGCCAGCCCTCAAGCTCAGCCTCTCCATCCCAGAGGAGGAGATCTGGCCGACAGGCACCACCTCCTTGTAGCAGCCAGAGGACAGGAAAGGCCTACTCTCAGCTCTCAGTAAGCAAATATGGACACTTCTCTGGTCTGAGTTTTTGAAGTTGGGCACCTAAGTCAAGCAGCCCAGGTCTAGTCCTAAGCCCACTGCATATTTACTAGAAAAGGCATGAACACTGGTCTAACCCCTCCAGCTTTGCTGAATCGTCAAATTCTTTCAGTATTTCAGATGCTTTAATTAACATCCTTGACCCAATTTACAAATTTCTTGCTGCTTTGACTAATCCTGCAGACTTAAATGGCAAAGTCTTAGCTTGTAGACAAGCCTTAAGCCATAGAATGCAAGTGCTTTATTAAAGAATTCTTTAAAAGAGTCCCTTAAAATAGAGGCTGAACCTCACCTGCAGTGCATAAACGTTGTTTTAAACAACCGAGTCAAGAAACAAATCTTCTTTTCCAGTATTCAGTCACTACAGCTAAAAATAAGCTGCTTAGCACAGTAAGGAAAATAGGGAGCAAGCAGTAACAGAAAGCAAAGTATATTTCCAATGTCAGCCCTGTAACCCGAGATAAAAAGATGTGAACTCTTTTCCACTGATCTATGAGTTCAAGGGTGAAGGAGCTATTTCCCTCTTCTACCCAATGCAGACAAGTGTGACATAGTGATGGAGTCTATTTAGAGCCTTGCTTTCTATTGAAAAGTTGCTGACAGCACTCTATAAGCTGCAGCAGTAACTGAATCTGACACAGATTTGGCCACTGGGGATTCAGTAATGGCTGGGACTCTTGACTTGGGGCCTCCAGCTCACCTTTTGCCTCCTTTTCCCATGCCTATTATATTATTCTGCACTGACTGAAAACAGAATTGTACAGTTCCACTGTTTCCACATTCAAAATTGAATTTCTTGGAGATACTGGGGAATACATGTCTGACCTTTTTTGTTCAGAAATCCTGCAGCAAAGCAATAAAACAATAGCATATGGATTGTTTTCTTTTTAGTTCTACACTTGCACTGTCTGCCTTCAAATGCAATATAATACATACATATAAATCCATATGCATGTACACACAACATATATAGTGTGTATATAGAATGAAGAAATCATCCTCTTGACTCCACAGCTGGCAACTAAGGTCCAGTTCTGAGAAAACTACATATGGGAACAAATCAAAATAGGCAGGTGGGACAGCAGCAAGATAGACAGAACAGGAAAAATGGTGGGAAAAATAACTTCTTACCTGTTTTCAACTGTAGTAAATACTCTCAACTTACATGTATACTTGTATGTATAGTTACTTACACATATGTGACATATTCTGAAATTACTCCCCTAGATAAGCACCTCTAATGTTTCCATATTAAATTCTCCTGTGCCTGGAACACATTCTTTTTATTTTCTATTGCTCTGTTGGATGACAACAAATATGTCACAAAGAGACAGACTGTGCCATTTTCTTCTTATCATATAAATGGCACATTGGTCATGAGAGTAATTGTCTTTATCCTGTCTCAGGTTTTATTTCTGCAGAATATCAGGAGGTTTTTCTCCTTCTGCTGTGAAAAGCTGAATGTTCTGCAGGGATGCAAACCATTTAATTCCACATTTAATTTGACATGACTACGTGAAATGATTGGCTTGAATTATTTTTCTGGTGGGTTTACAGAGAGGAAGGTTCATACTGCAAGTTTTTTAACCTTGCCAGTGCAATAAAAATGTACAATAAAAACAGGTGGAGATCAGAAGCTAAAATGTTACGAGATGAGAAAGGAAAACTATAGAGGTGTGAATTATAAGTTTAAATAGGGTAGATGTCTGGTTACCAATACAAAGTTTCTGTGCAACTGTAATGTGAAAGTTCCATTTTAGGTAGTGTACAAGATGCCTGAAAGCTAAATTCAATTCACTGATGAGAAAAGTAATTTAAATTATTTTTACAACTGGCATTTCTGAATCAGTGATACTGGTATTAGGAAGACTTATTTGATTATTTCTTTTTTTAATTAAAGAAGAGAAACAACTGGTACCAGCTCCTCAAGGACTCTAGTAGGAGTTTGTAGTAGTACCATTATATTTTCTTGTTGCTGTCTAATTTATTTGTTATTTTGATTTGAAAATTAACTCTGACTTTAGAAAAATAGGGTATCCCAAACTGGGCTAGCTTGCAATACTATTGGAGCTTTTTCGGTTTCTTCTAGATTAAAAGTTGCATTTTAAGGGAAAACACATTTCAAGAATGACCATTTCCTATCTTTTTATTACCAATAAAATCTTTCTTATTAAAAGTGAGATCTTTAAAAGTTTTTCTAAAGCTGATTATTTGCTTCATGGTATTTTTTTTTCCATCAGAAAACATTACCCATGTTATCTGTAGGTTTGGAGGCATCAGTTTCAGCTCTGATTAGTGAAGAATTTTATGCCTAACGCAAGGATTACATTTATCAGTAAATTTTCAGCTACTTTCCTGTTCTTACAGACATAACTGCAACATTAAGTTTCTAAAACTATCAGGAAATGTTCCGAATCAAACCAAAGATGCTGTATCCACTTCAATAAAAATTATAGATATTTAGAGCAGTTCTGTTAAGAGTCCATATTTTAAACCTCACTTCTACAAAAATCAGATTTGGCCTGCTCATGCTGTTTTAATTTTGAAAATGTCAAAGCATTTCACTTTGATAGTGTTGAGAGACAGTGCATGTGATTTCTGCATGGGCTTTCAGTCAGCCCAAGGTAACCAGAAGCACTTGTTTCCCTGCAGAGAACTGATCTAGCCTTGCTTTAAGGTCCTTGCTGTCATTTACAGCTGTTACTGCTTTCACTGACTTCACACACAGCAGGCTCTGCTAATTTCCCCTGTGCAGAGAGAACCTTAATGTAATGTGACATCTATAGGAAATCTATAGGTATCTGAAAATGTAAACCAAATCTTACCTGCAAGAAAGACCACACTTGTGCTATTTTTTGAAAGTAAAGTAGAAACTGATATTGCTAGAGAAACAAATTTTTTTTTAACTCAATCTGACTGTAGTGATAGTCTCTGCCATCCTTGTAGGAGCTTCTTTTTATGCTGGCCTTGAAAGCATAGCTGCATGTACATATGGATGTATGTCAGTACTGTTCACCTTTTTGTGCCAGCATCTTTAATTTAAATGTGAGAGCTGAACTTATAGTCTCAGTGGATTAATTAACAAAAATGCAATGATGCATCTTGCCAGCATCACTCAGGTGATTCAAACGGATTGACATGTGGAGACCAAGTTACAGTAATCCACCCATGAATGTATCTTCAGCAGAGCTGCAAGGCCGAGCTGATATTTGTTTCCTGGTTGTATCCTGACCTCCCCATAACTATTAGTAGAGCATTATACTTATCCATAGCCTCAGCATGGTCAGGTTTAGCTGTGAATTCATGGGCATGGTGCAGAGCCTGTTGAGGTCAGAATGGCTCCCATTGATTTCAGTGAACCGTAAGTAGAGCTCAAACGCCTCACCTCTCCAGCCTTTGTCCAGAATCTGGGCTCCCATGATACACCAGAAATAAACCCATGAAGGATGCCAGTTTCCATGGAGTCACGATCAATGTAACCCTCAGTTGAAATTATGTATAATTGAACAGTTTCTGTTCATTGCACTCAGGATCAGCAAGTAAGTCTTAAAACTCCAGCATTGCTAACTAGCGGCACCTGGGTGAGAGCTTCAGCATGGTTTTCCTAGCTCAGTCAGTGGGCAGGAGAGGGCTGTCTCAGAGCATCCTTAAAAATTTATGAAGCAGCTTGCGTGACAAGATGAAGATGGGAGTGGAGAGCTCCCATATTTTACTTTTCTATCACAATTTCATTATTTATTGACATTTTTTCTGGCTTTAGTTTTGGACTGCATATCGATTTACATAGTGAGGTCCCATTTACAAGTTTTTATAACTTAGACATTACATTAAATCGAAACAGAAAGACCTCCGTTCCGCAGGTGCACCCGCCCTGTGAGGCTGAACATTACATCTCCACAGGGTCTAAATCTGTCTGGTCCCTGGAGTTAATCAGGTTTTTCTTCCTTATACTGCCAGCTCAGCCGCAGAGAGGGCCTTAAAAATATGTCATTTTTCCTTAAAGTTACTTTTCAAATGTACAGAGTATCTGACAGGTCTTTTAAAAGTGCAGCATTGTATGAAATACCAAAGTTCTGCTTAGAGAAATACAAACCAAAAATGTGCTCCAAATCCTGTTTCATTAGACCTTTCAGGAGTAGGCAACAATGTGATAATCAAGTCTTTCTGGCATTCCGTTAGACAGATGCACAGTGTGTTACGTTGATGTATTACAGATGTATGATCTCAGTTAAACTATGGCAGTCATGTTTGTGCTTTAAGACACATTGATTAAGGACTTTTTCTTGGAATTAGAAGGCTTAAATCTAAATAACAAAATTAATCATCTTTAAAAAAATTATCCACATTAATTTGGTTCCTCATTTTCAGTCACTTAAACCTGATCTCCAGTAAGTATAAATCAATTTATTCTCTTGCTGAAATCAATATAGTTACTCTGATTTATACAAGTAGCAAATTTGGCTCCTGAGCTACAATTTTACTGAAACCCTGGTGTTTCTTAATTGAGAACTCCAATGATTCTACTCAACAGCAACTGTTGTTTTTATTTTGTTGTGTGAAACATAGCTTGTATTTTTAATGCTTTTATGAAAATGTCAGTTTTAGCAGACTGCAACATGTGATGTTTAACTGGGTGTTATAGATCTTCAAATTATATATGAGGGTGCCGTTTTCAAGGATAAAGAAAAATGAAACTCACTGGTTATAAAGTACAGCCTTGCAGGAGTGATGGGGAATTCTGATTTCTCAACCTAGAAACAGGAAAATTGGCATATTTTTCTAAACTTTTTTGACTGTTTCTCACCTATGTGATCACAAACACGAACAGCATAAAGATATGATTTTATGTTGTCTGCTGAAACACTGAGAGAAGCCCAAAAGTTGTAATGGTGTGAGTCACAAAGCCATGAAGGGCAGGTTAGCAACTGAAATGCATCCAGACACCTTCTTGTCCTTGTTCAACATTATGCGTTCAGTCGGTTTAAAAGTGTTCCCCAGACGCTGAGCACTTTGATAATTTTTCTTGGGCAGCCAAGCAGAGGTTGAAGCTACTCTGAAGAAGGGAAGAGAGCACCTGCCTGCTCTCTCAGCAGCTCCTTCATTAAGGAGAAAGCTGTGCCCTGCTGGCTCCCTCCTTCCTCTGCCCTTCTGTTGCTTGGCTGCTTGCTAAGCCTGTAATTTAAAGGAGTGCTTGGACCTTTTGCCTTTTATACTGGATCACCTTAGAGGGCTGCAGAATTAGTAAATCCAGTTTTTTGTATTGAAAAAGTGAGCTCAGAAGAAGCCTCCTGAACTTGCTAATGGCTGCCCAGAGAGGTTGTGGAGTCTCCTTCTCTGGAGACATTCAAAACCCGCCTGGACGCCTTCCTGTGCAACCTCATCTAGGCGTTCCTGCTCCGGCAGGGGGATTGGACTAGATGATCTTTTGAGGTCCCTTCCAATCCCTAACGTTCTGTGATTCTGTGATTCTGTGATTCTGTGCTCCTGTTGACCGAGAAGGAGATGAAATTCCCATTCATTCAAGCAGTCACTAATTTTCATGGGGAAATTTCACCTCCATTTCTATTACTGATCAATACTGGCTCCACAGAGTGGAGCCCTGTTATTCAAAGCATCCTTCAGAACTACTTCATTGTTCAGTTGTGGTTTTTTACTTTAACATCTACAAGAAAATAATAATTATTAAACAAAGAGCATTGGGAAGGCAGTTCCACGCTGAATAGATCCTGGAAAAAAATAAAACAAATAAACAAAAAGCACACACACAAAAAAAACAACAAACGCAGGCATAAGCTAGAGCCTGCCTACTTCTTTGGTTCTCTTCATTTCATTATCCGCCAGGTTTCCAACAAGTATCTACCTGACCTTTTGACTGAGTGCTGAGTCATGGGAGCACCACAAAGCTCAGCTGGGTGCTGGGAGCAGCTTTCCCAGCACTCAACCACCTCCTCACTTTGGGACAGGAATGACTCTGCATCTGGAAAGAATCCCCTTGCTTCCTTTTGCAGCCTTTTACCAAGCTAAGAAGGCAGGAGGACAGAGGCGGTGCTCAGCTCCTCACAAAGGCACCACCAGGCTAAGACCTGTATCAGCCAAGCAAGGAGGTGCAGGATTCCCCTCTCTTTACCCTACTCCTTGGCTGAGCAGGACACAGGATCAGAGTAACCAAAGGGTTGGCTTTATTGCCCTTTTAGTGTGTTTATATCCAATGTTGCAGTGTGGTGTGAGCCCTGCAGGTCTGGCCATAGCCTGTCGGTATGGGAATAATCACAGCATGATGCAGACTGCTCTATGGGTTCACTCTGTGGCTTCACTCTGTGTGTATATGCAGGGTACATGGACAGAAGTTGGACGCTGAGGGAGCACAAGTGGGTCTCAAACACTGACTGCAGCAGTCGTAAGAGACATTGCTGCTATCAGTCCAGCGTCAGATCAACCTGCTGCTGTCTGCTAGCTTTTAGTGGTGTGTCAGTTTCTGAAGTGGCAAAGACCTCTGAACATCACTTGTGCTCTTTTTTCAGCAAACCTCTCACCTTGGCATTGCAAACCCTCTACCTTTTCCTTGTTTCTAATATAAGCTTTTCCTATAAGTAATCTTTTTTTCTGTAAAACAGCCTGTGAGTATCAGCAAAGGTTTCATCAATTTATTTACTGTGCTAGTGAGCTGAAAAGCCCCATCAAACTTTTTAATCAGCATAAACCTGAACTTAAAGCTCTTTGTCAGCAGCTCTGTCTCCTTTGCTTCCTTTCAAAGGAAAACACAATATCCTCCCAGTGCTTCCTCTTCCACACTCAGGACAAGCCAAGAGATGTCAAATGCAGTTGTACTCCATCTTCACCAACGCTTGTACACCACCCAGCACTGCACAGTGTCATGAATAGCTGTATACGCAGATCCCAAATCTCAACATGAGTACGTCAGCAAGGCACCTTACCGATGCTAACAGAGCTGTATGAATTTAATTCTGGCATGGTCTCTGATCCCATAAGATCATGCCAGAGAGATCTTGAAAAGCTTTTTTTGCCCACTCGCCTATTGAAATAAGCTGTGTGAATGCTCTATTCACCCAGTCTTATCCTTACCTTTGTTAAATAAATTGTCCTGTTATAGTCACTAGTCCTACTTTATAAACTTTTCTAAAATAGTCTTTCAAATGGCATGGAATTTCCTTCTCATGGCAACCAAAACTTGAAAATCATCAGGCAGTCGTCATCACAGGGTTTCTGTGTTGGAGCACTGTGAAGACAAATTGCTCTTGTTTTAATGGAAGTTATGATTTGTGAAAAAATGCATTAGCTATCGTGGCAACATGGTAAGGGCATCTTTTCTGCAATCTGCAATGATCTTTGTATTGAATATAGCACAGATCCTTAGATATTTCTGGAGCAGATGAAAGAAAATATACATGCAAGCTCTCTGGCATTTGAAAGAGGTGTGAGATAAATCTTTGGGGAGAAAGGAGTGTATCTCAGCTTGGTTTAGTTCTGCAAACAAGACAGCTATCTGGAATAAAATCTCAGAAAAGTTGAGCAGTGATACTTTTCACTCCATGTAGCCTGTCAAATTCATCCCAACCCTTCTCATACCTGAAGCTGACCTCCAGAAGAAGGATAAAAATATCTATTTCTTATGCAAAAAAAATTTAAATCAGCTTAGTTATACTGAAATAAGGATAAATAATTTTTGCCCAATGCTTCATTAACTCAGAAAACACTCCCTTTTTGGTAGAATGTGTTGATTGTGGTAAATATCATACTAAGCGACTTTTAGCATTTGTTTACAGGTATTTATTTAAGTTAACATTTTCTTAAATGTACTAGATGAAATAATTCATTAGAGGGCTGGCCACTCAGAAAAAAAAGACTGATGTGCCTTTGGCTTAAATTTCTGCTTTCAGAATTGACTGGATGTTTATTATTTGTGTACAAACTCAGTGTTTCTAAATACAGCAAATTTCCTTTTTAAAAAAAAATACATCAGAAAACTATATTTTTAGAATGTCTTTTGTACTAATTAAGCCAAAAATGCATGAATTATTAAACATGCTCATTTGCAGTGCTCATGTACTTGAAAGGTTTGCTTTCATTACTAATAAGGCACACACACACCACTGAAAAAAGGTAATTAGAGTATCAAAGGCAATGAACCATCCTGGAACTTTATAATGCTTTGCCTGAAAAAAATCATCGAGCTCAATAGCAAGAAACTCCATAGATATGGAAAGAGGGTTTTAAACTTCTCAAAAATAACTTCAGAACTGATGTAGGAATGGCAGAAGTTAACCCCTGTGGTTTTATTTCAAAGACTGTTTTTAAGTCAGAAATACATTAGTTCTTGTAAATCAAAGACATTTTTTATCCTGTGAGACCATTTCAATCCTAGCAATGAAGAAAATATTACATTCCCAAAATTTTTCTTTTCCAGTGTTTTTAATCATCCGCTTTGTTTTGTAGCAGTTGCAGGGAAAGATGCTTCTTGATGAGAAGAAGAAACACTGGTACTTTTTATGACAGGAAAAGGTGTACATCATATCAAATAATGAGTACTCTGTGTAAGCCATGTCAGAGATTGTGCGTTGTGTATCCAGCTTTGAAGACCAAGTTACACTCTCTGGTTTCTCATTACTGCAATCCTTTTGGAACTTCACCCCCAGACATTTAGAAAATTACAGTAAAATAACTGCATATTGTTTACACAGATTATTGTCTATGCCATCTTATGTAGATTTAGGGAGGTAAAAAAGGCCTTTTTTACATAGTCTGAAGCTCTTAAATACGTGTGAGAAATGTCTAGACAGCAGCTTGAAAATCAATCTTCATCTCCGTAAGGTTCAACACTCATCTTTTTTCATAGTCCATGCACATCCGTTGCTCTCAAGAAGGAGCAATGTGTTAAGACACAGAAGCGGCTCTCTGAGGCAGCTGAGGGAGACTGCCAATGAGCCATGCTTCGACTTCTGCTCTGCACCAGCTCCTTCGTGGAATGTCGTCCATAAAACAGAAAATGAAGTAGTAAGAGGGAATGCATGTGAAATGACCTGGCTGGTCTTAATAAAGCAGTGGCCATTGTGCTGCCTGGCAGCAGCCCGTCATGGCCGATGTCAGGGCAACAGACATCTTTGGGAAAAGGCCCATTGTTGCAGGAAACAGGAATGAGGGTTCAGTGCACGGAATCAGTCGTCGTCTTCTGTGGCTGAGAGACTGCTATGTCACATGGGCGGCAAACGTGTGAGCACAAGAGAAATCCCACTTTCTGGCCTCGGCAGTCTCTTAACCCCTGATTAAAGGGCTTGGTATTATAGTTAGTCACAAAGTTTTCACACCTACTACTGCCATCACAGAGTAATGCTTTGCTGTACGCCTTTGCTGGGGCCCTGACAGCATGCCTGAGGCAGCAAAACGAAGACCCTCACTACCTTCATTAGCAGGCAGAGACAGGTACGCGGGGGCAGCATCACTCACTCCCTACACTCTTGTCTCTCTCCCCCGCAGGGGAGGAGTGTATAACAATAAGGCTTCTTATTTAGGATACTGTGATGCTGCAAAAGATACAGCCACAGGAAGCAAGTAATACAAGCATTTCCCATCCAGGCTGTCTCCTCCCTGCAGCCCACGGGGAATGGTCTTCGCAGCAAACTGCCCCCAAAACTGCATTTTGAAAGGACTTGGTTAGCAGGAAAATAACTGGGGTGCAGCGTGGCCTGCATGGCCAGGGAATTGGGGTCTGGATGCAAAGCGAGCAGTGAAGCTGTTGGACAGCACAGATGTACCCACAGCTCAGTCTGATGCCTGTAGTTAAGTGGGGTGAGTCAGTGCCTGCCAGTTTGTGTGTCTGTATCCTGCTGTACCTTACCCCAGCAGCAGGTATATTGCTGTCTCAGCTGAAATAGGTTTGGCATGAAACACAATGTAGGAAAAAGAGGTAAATAAGTAAACCCAATTAATGTTACCACAATTCATTTTTCAAGTGGCAATCAGCTTGATTATAAGCACAAACCTCCCCCTCTTTCTCCAACCTTACATAAATGTTGCTGTGGTGCATATGTCAGCCTAATCTTGAAATACGCACATCTTACTCCATGGGGGTTAAATACCGTGTACTGTGCATCTCTGCTGGAGACGCAGCTAGAATAAAACATATGGTGTCAGACAGTGCCTGGGGCATTTCTATAGGAATAAACAGTGATTCTGTCCAAATGTAACTTCTCAGCAACTATCTGTGACCTGAAATTATGGATACAGCAGATGCTGTTAGTCTTTTAGGTAAGATTTGCAGTGCCTTGACTTGAGAGAAAGATGAGAAAGCAAAGGACCTGTTTTATTTTAGATCACTACTTGGTTAGGAAAAATGAAATCGTTACACATTGTTATTTTACAAAGAAGTGCTTTCCTGGCCTACTGTTTATGCCACTGGCACAGCTCAGCCTTAATTTCTACTGCTGTAAATAGCTCATGTAGACACAGGTGTAGTAGTGCCAAGAGTCTTCTACTTTAACATTCAGGATGCATCCCATCTGTAGATGAGACTAGGGTTTTGATATTAGCCATAAAAAGGAAGCTATATAGCTGCAGAGCTCTGTAAAGAAGGGGAAGTACTGATCTTAAATGCACCTGTAACAGTGCTTTTTTCATGTATGCGTGAGGTTACACCACCAAATATTTTTAGAAGGGAATGTCATTGCGTGCCTGATTGCCCCTCATTTCATTGAAGCAACTTCATAAATGTCTAACAGGCAGGGCTAAAATAAATAAGCCAATCTGATTTCTGTAGCATGTCTAATGCATGCACAGATACATGGAAGGTAACACTCACCTCTGCCTAATTCCAGACAGCAGGTCTAAGGCATCTGTTTGAACTCAGTCTTCTGGGCTGAGCAGGCTGCCACCATCAGGCTCACATACACATGCCCAGAAATCAAGGGAAATAGCAACTAAGAGATTTCCTTGACAATACAGAACAGAAAGGATGGTTGATGCAAGAGCTAGGGTGAGGCTAGGTGAGGCTGGCAGCTTGCTAGTTCCTGGGGTTCTCCTTTCTACTCTTCTTAAAAATAGGTGCAATGTTTCTCTTCTTCCAGTCAACAGGGTCTTCACCTGACTGCCATGACTTTTCAAATATCATAGAGAGTGGCTTGGCAACTACATCAGCCAATCCCCTCAGGGTTCTGGGATGCATCTCATCAGGTCCCATGGATTTGTGTATGTTCAGGTTCCTCAGGTGATCACAAACCTTGTCTGGCTTAAACACAGTAATGATGGATGGCAGGTGAATGTTGTTATGTGAGGACAAGTATGCTTTTCTGCTTTCTTCAGAAATATCTTTAAGACTATAGCCCTAACAGTCATGCATCCATTTTAAATAATTCAGTCATTGTACTCTAGATTGGAGGTCATTAACTGTAATTGCAAAGGTTTTAAGTTAGAATGAAAAATAAGAAATGAAAATCTACCAAACCTCCACATTTTCCAAGTTCTGACAAATGAAAAGTATGAACTTTCCTTTTAGGATCTGAGAAAACCTTCCTGATCTTTTCAGTTTCTCTTCATGCTGTGAATGCACGTAAAACACATTACACTTCTCATTATAGTCGCTCTATTATGAAAACAAATATTAACAGTGGATTCTTAGGGATCTGTCCAAAAGGAGTTTGCTGGCCCTTGATTCTGTAAGATCATAGTGTAATAAATGGCCACAAACCAATATATCAATTGTAAATGCTGCAGCTGGATTAATTACAGATACTCTGCTTTGGTGGGCAAATCCCCCAGTCAATAGGTGAGCATAACACAGAATCACAGAATATTAGGAGTTGGAAGGGATCTCAAAAGATCATCCTGTTCAACCCCCCTGCCAGAGCAGGATCACCTAGACCAGGTCACACAGGAAGGCATCCAGGCGGGTTTTGAATGTCTCCAGAGAAGGAGACTCCACAACCTCTCTGGGCAGCCTGTGCCAGTGCTCTGTCACCCTCATGGTATAGAAGTTTTTCCTCATGTTCACATGGAACGTCCTATGCTCCAGCTTGCTCCCATTGCTTCTTGACTTACCATTGGACATCACTGAGAAGAGCCTGGCTCCTTCCTCCTGACACTCACCCTTTACAAATTTATAAACATTAATGATGTCTTGGCATATGACCATAAGGACTTGTTTTTTCACTTTTGCCTCCCCAGGTGATCTCATGCATTTGCCACCCTACCTGAGGATGGACTTTTTATTGAACCGTGGTGCGCAGGGCACAAGCAGAGACCTGGGTTTGGGGCAAGCCTGCTTGGAGCCACAGAAAAGCCGAACCTTGAAGCGCCCCACTGTCCTGGAGCCGATACCCATGGAGACATCCTCCACAAGAGAAGTACAGTCATGGCAACCTGGTGCTGTGGCAACGTTACCTCAGCGAGAAGGAGCTGAGCTAGGACAGGCAGCAAAAATGAGCAGCTCCCAAGAATCCCTGCTGGACTCCCGGGGCCACTTGAAAGGAAACAACCCCTACGCAAAATCTTACACCCTGGTATAACAAAAAGAGCATGGCTGGACAGTGGCTGTAAATATTTACACTGAAAAAAAATCCAATGAAAGCTACCTTTTTTTTATTGAATTCCAATATTTATAATTAAAGAAGAAGATTGCCAAAATATTTGACAAAAAAATTAATAATATGAACGACAGACAGTGCAAAGACTCTCTTGCTTTTTTTCTGTCTGAGTGTGAGCTTCATCTGACTGGACATCTGAATTTTTGGGTAAAAGAGTCCAGTTTTCTGATCTTCACAAGCGTTTGTGTTTTTACTGATTTTCTACAAAGTGCATGGAGACTTAACTAAAACATTTTAACTGGAAGTTCCATCAGACAAGATTTAAAAAGGAAAAAAAATCACAAAAAAAAAAAATCACCCTATTTGTGAATTCAACAGAAACATTGATTTGGAAAAACAAAAAGTCTTTTGTCATGTTTGCACTTTTTTTTTTAATTAGAAAATGGGTCCTTGATTGTTCTTTTTTTTGTTGTTAATTAGGATGAGTGATGTCAGTGGAGTGAGGGGATTGGTTTGGCTTTTTTTTAATATTAATTTAATGAGACACTCTTTGCATTTTGTCTATGCGAAATAAAAGGGTCTTCTGCCTTTATTTGTGACGTCTGCCTCCATTGCCTTCTACTGTACTTGGTATTCCCTAAGTGTGATAGCCATGTCAGTACCGTACTGTGAACAATGTTTTCTTGTACCTTAGTCAGAAAAGAAAACCATGGGTCCTACCTTTGGGAAAAAAATGGGGTTTACTTACCTACAGCTTTTTTGCTACCATGGGGCAGGGAGCCAGAACAGCACAAGTCCCAAGCGCTCTAAATCAAACTCACTCAGGACTCTATGCATCCGCTTAATCTGCCATCAGGAGGCTTCCATTTGGCTTCAATACTTTTTGGATCAGAATAAATGTGTTGATGTTACTTTACTTACTCCCTAGGAATGGATCTTTGGTCCATTTGGGAGCTGCACTCACAGAAATTAGCAGCTTACGTAAGGACTGGGGGAAAAAAAACAGCTTTTCCCATAGTAGGAGAAAGGGGAGGAAAATGTTATTCTGGGTCTAATATCAACGTGGTTTTCTTTAAAGGAAAAAAATCTTTTTACGGGGGAGCTGTCAGTTCATATTACGTTGTTGCATCTTTTGATTACATGAGAAGTAATATTGCTTGCATTATACAATGCATAAATGATTGAGTACTACAGTTGGTGGGTTTAACACAACAACATTTGTGTTGCCTCGCTAAGTGCCTCCCTGTGTGTGTTCTGGCCACCTCTGTGTGCCCTGGCCAAGAGAACATGGTGCAGAGCATCCCAGATTAGTGCTGATACAAACACGCTGTTCAGTTGGCTGGAAATATTAGCTTGGGCCTCAAAGCAATAAAACTCAGTAAGCTTGAGCAAGCTGAGAAAATCCTGCAATTTCCCTGGCTGGTGACAGTGTGGGCGCTGCTAAAGCAAACATTTCTGCGCCATGCTCAGTTCAAGTTGTTTTAAAATAGAAAAATGCAGTTCTGTATAATTGGTTCATTAGTATTATTAATATAATTATGTTGTTATAAGGGCACTAAGTTCACAAAGTACTTAAGTGTCTTGAAATGAATCAAGCTGCACTTTCATCCTCAGCTCTGTCAAGCCCAGGTGCTAAAGTCCTGGAAAGTCCTACAGAAGAAGCTAAATGAAGACATCCTCACGGTATGTACTTCTTAGAGATCTACAGAGGAGTGCTGAGATGCCACTCAGATAAGGAACCATTTCCCATCTAGTCTACCTATTTGACCAATATGGTGATAGAGCATGCAAAAACACAAAAACAAAAACAAAAACCCCTAACAGAAAAAAAGAAAAAACCCACCCAACCTTTTTCCTCTGTAAAGAAAAAAAAAATCAAAAATTTAGAATTACCCAATAAGTATTCCCAAATAGAATGAAAATCTATGGGATGAAAAAATATTAAATTATTCATTTGTTTTGTTGGGTTTTTTTCCATATAGAAACACTTTGCTAATGCAAACCTAATTTAAACAAGCATAACAAAATCTTTTTTACTATTTTCCATTGAAAAAATACACAAAAACAGAAACTTTTATTGGAGATTGCATATTTGGGCAATCCAGTTCTTTTTGATTCCTACCGGAATTTTTGCAGTGTGCTCAGCTTGAGCTGAATGGGGCATTAATACCGTGTTTACAAATAAAAAATTATTTTCTCAGTAGCATTCAGCACTTCTGAGCCTCAGACCACTTTGATCTTCCACTTTGACAAACAATGATAAGACAAGGGGTAATGGACACAAGCTGGAACACAGGAGGTTCCACTTAAATTTGAGAAGAAACTTCTTCTCAGTGAGGGGTGACAGAGCACTGGACCAGGCTGCCCAGAGAGGTTGTGGAGTCTCCTTCTCTGGAGACATTCAAAACCCGCCTGGACGCCTTCCTGTGCAACCTCATCTAGGTGTTCCTGCTCCGGCAGGGGGATTGGACTAGATGATCTTTTGAGGTCCCTTCCAATCCCTAACGTTCTGTGATTCTGTGATTCTGTGATTCAAGCTTCCTTCTTGTCCTCTGAAAAAAGGCAAAAAGCTTTTGGGCAAAATCGAGACTTGATCCATTTGTTCCTGTGGCTCTTGGCTGCCCTCAAGCATAGGGATGGCAGGTCCCATGGCAGTACTCCACACCAAAACTCTCATTCAGTGACAGATAAAAATGAGTGTGAGATGTTTTAAGCTCCTGATGACTGCTAGTGGTGGAAACATTCCAATAACTCCCTAAATCTACATTTGGCTGACAATCTGGAAAGTGCCAACTTACTTGGCACTTTATTTAACAAGACTTCCTCCTCATCTGCATTCAATATGCCTGGTAATATTCATCCTCCTTATGAAGTGAAGATGCCTTTGGGGGCCTCATATTCAAAGAAATTCATGGCAAGTCTCCTGCTGGTTAAAATCAGAGTGGAAACGGGCTGTTGCTTAGCACACAGAGGCCCAGACCAGCAGGGTGCCTGGCTCCACGCCCTGGATTGAGCCAGCTCTTCAGCACATGTAACTGTAAACAGGTGTACAGTCCCCTTGGCTTGGCGGTTTTATTGGCTTTTAATTTTCCAAACAGCACTGGAGCTGTAGAGCTAGTTAAACACATAACAGAAGCTTTAAGGAAATGCCTGTACTACCCTCATCTAGTCAAGGTTTGGAGGTAATCTCTTCTCTCAGATCACTGCAGCTGGGAGCAGTCAATTCCCTGCTGGTTTGTAGTACCAAGATAAGAGTAAACATCCTGACGGGTCCCTACCAGCATCAATTTAAACACTTCCCTGCAACAGAACCATCAAAATCCACGGATCTTATGAGTCTGCATCCCAGGATGTGATACACTTCCCCCCTTGCACCGAACGCCCTTTTGGAAAATGTTCATGGAAGTGAAAAAAAAAACAGTTGGCACCAGCATGTGACCTCAAAAGAAACTCCCTAAAGTACCAGAACATCAACATATCAAGCAAGCGGGCCTTGCACAGAACTAGGTCCCTGTCTTAGTCTTGAGGGTGATAGGAGACTTCACTTCAAAAGAGGAATTTAAGAAATAAAGTTCTTCTCTGTCTTCTGTCTACTAAAAATTGTACCTCCTTAGAGAGAAGCATTCTTTTTCATATTACACTTTTCCCTGTGCCCCCAACCTCAGCTGACCCTTTAATGATTCACAGATAGTAATTAACTCTCCCTTTTGTCTCAAATGAGTTAGCAACTCCCTCACTCCTGCCTTTTATAAGAACCCTTTTATCCTTCTTTATTCCATTACTGTTTCACTTAAATAGTCTGATTAACACAATTACATTGAGCTCAGTACAGTTTTTCCCTCTCCTTGCTTTTAGGTTGGAGATTGCTTGTCCTATTCAGATCCAAAGAAATTCTGCCATTTAAAAGTTTTCTTTTTGGTTGATCAATATTTTTAACTGAGTGAGCTCCATAGCAGTGTTACCATAGCTAAGAGGAGTTAGGAGTTTTAAGCAAGGTGAGGTATTATTACACCAAACAACTCAGTTGAAAAACAAATAATAGCAACCCTGGACTACCCCTAGGACAAACAGAGAGTCCAGAAGATCTTTGCACAACTGAGTTTCCCCCTTTCCCAGGAGTGGATGATACACACTCCTGGCTCACAGCTGGGTGAATGGCAATAGGTCTCTACCTGATTCCTTGCAGTAAGTGATTTAGGGTAAATGTCTTCAGACTTGACACCCAACATCCTTTGCCTGCACAGCCAGGTATGTATGAAGAGAGGTTTATTGGCTGGTTAGGCTTGTGGGGTCTTTTGTGGGGGGTCATCTTTTATCATCTGAAGACATGAACAGTAAAGAGGGGGGAATAAAGGAGGAAGTTGGAAAGGCAAACTCCTCCAGCACACCATTTTCCTGAGTAGGCTGAAAAGCTCTCCCAGAGACGGGAGCTCTCTTTGAAAAGAAAGGAAAAGTAAAAAGAAAAAAAAGCATACAGTTTGGACAGCCCATTCATAGTTTTAGTGTTAGTCAGGTTATTTTAGGTCACAGCAGTCGCTTAATGGGCTCTTGCGGCCGACTATGTGGCATTCCAGCAGGGAAAAGAGAGTGCTTTTCACCATTAATTTTCTCTGGGCTTGCCTGAGTCTCCCAAGGGAAACCTCACCATCTCTCTAGAAAGAAAATGCCTCTGCAGGAAGTGCACCAGCCCAGCGCACACTGCTGACACTGCAGGGGGGTCATACAGTGTGCTTCCCTGTGGGCTTTTTATACTTTCTGAACTATTCCTCCTCTTTTTACAATGGATGTTATGTTCCCTTGTTTCAGAATTTCAGGGCAGGTAGTTGCTGGAGTTGACACAAAAGGGACTTGTAGCTATTCTTAGGGATGGCAAGGGCCAAGTAAACTTTCCAGCAGGTCTCCAGCATGGGACCATTTTGTATGCCAGCTCCACACCCCACAACAACCTCCTCCTGCCTCAGATTTAAGCACCTCTGCCCTCTGAGGTGAAGGAATGTTCCCCTTGCAGGCGCTTGCTGAAAATGTTCGGTACTTTTCAGACTTGACAGTAGGCAAGGGGACAGGCACCAGGGATAACCCTGAGCACAGAGCTGGCCGGACACAGCCATGGCGAGAGGAGGCAACTTTCCTGCCTGTTGGAGCAATCGTTTGAGATTAAAATGAAGACAGGTCTCTTTGTGATGTGCTTGTCAGGAGCAAGGCTGCTGCAGGTATTTGTTCTGATGCTGATGGACAAGAAACAAATACACAGAATTTCTAACCTGTGACTTTTTTTTTTAATGGGAAATGCATAGGTACATAAGATTTTGAAATCTCTGGGACCAAGTTTGGAAGAAACTAGTCTCTATCTCGGCCATGGAAGAGTAATACCAAAACCAATTTCTCAAATTACTGTAACAAAAAAAATTGTTTTAAGATAAGTTGTGGAAGTTACTGGTTTTACATTGAAACTGTCAAGTTTTCATTCTCTTAGTCAGTCAGAAAGCATAAAATAAATACCTCACAGTTCAAACCTTTGTACTCTTTTATTTAATTGAAAGTGAGTTAGGTGCTTCATAAAAGAACATCACAAAATCAGTAGATAGTACAGAAATCCACAACGTATTGAGGAAACAAATGGCAGCACCTCCGGCATTTCCCAGTCTCATGCCATGGGTGTCATCACTGCTGCCCACGCTGAGCTCTTGCACCCCTGTGTCATGTGCGCCTTCCTGGGGTGGCCACCACCCTGTTTCTGTAAGGCCAGAATAGTGTGACCAGGGGCTCCCCTTTGTCCAGGATAGGTCCCAGTGCACACCATTCCCAAACATCTCAGAGCCTCAAGGACAGAGAGCTCAGCTCCAAAGGATAAGACTCAGTCCAGAGGCTTGTAATTAAACAGCCATCATGCCTATGATACTCGGTGTGCCTGCCTTACCAAGGGCTGCAGGTCCCAGCCCTCCCAGAGGGCTCATACCACTCCCATGACAAGAAAAGAGTTCCTGTTATACTGGAGAGAGTAAAAACACTGGTAACATTAAGGACCTCACCTCTGTTCCCAGGTGGGGACAGGTCTGCTGGACTCATCTGTGCCTTTGCACACCAGCATGCTGGTGCCTAATGTCCGACTGTCACCTCCTGTCTAACCAGGCAGCCAGAGACTCACAAGAAAGTGGGAGATCTTTGGGACACTGTTGGATTTAAAGAACACTATCCCAAAAGCACAAGGCAGGGATACTTTTGTTCATGAAGAAAAGCATTAGAGGGCTGTAAGGCTCTGCTCTGTACCAGCTTCTTCACCTCTGTGTAATTGCTCCAACATTAGTAACAGTAAAATGATATGCTTCCATAAGGAAATTTAAATTAAATGTAACTTAAATCAATTTGAACTTTAAAACACTGAGCTCAACCAACCTGTCTTTCCTATAGAACAAATTACATTAAAGCCCCAAGGTCAGGAGCAAAGGGAAAGCTTAATTAAAGTTGATAGCAGCCTACATAATCACACCTGAACCTACATACAAACAGATTAAGCACCAAAAGCCATTTATTTTATTCTGTTATCCTTGCCTGTACTCTAATAAGATTGTCCTTTTAAAATGGCAACAGCTTCAGTTGCATTTCGTCTTACATGTACAGAAATGAATGGATACCTTGGCAAGCTGCTCTCCACCAACCACAAAAGCTCCTTCATTAGTCTCTGACATATTGGGCAATAGCTCTTTGCACTTCTAATTAAATCGTCATCCTTGAAGGTGAACCCTCTACAGTATTTATAAGCAGAATCAGCTCAGGTGGAAGAGCTGTGAACCAAAGCAATAGGCAACACAGAATTGATGAGGTGCTGTTAAAAATAACTCTGCAGTTTTCCTGTCATTTCAAAGAGAGCCAAGACAAAACTCTAGAGAGATGGTGAAGCGAGTTTCAGGGCAGACTTTGAGGAAAATCTTGGGAATTAGCAGCCAAAAAAGAATAGATGTGACCACCTAATTGTGCATTTGCTCCCATGGGTGGCTTGCAGCATGCAGAGTATGTGTGGGATCTCGGCTGCTTTTCACTGGCCCAGGGCAGGAGCACAGCAGAGCTGAACATGGAGGAAACAGAGGGAGTTGATGCACAGGGAATGGGTGGGATTGCAGGTTATTTCTGGTCAATCTGGCATTACAGAGCCAGCTGTCACCTGAGCCATGAGTAGCTTATCTGTGATTATGGTGTGCAGACGTGCACGTGCATACACACACACACACACACACACACACTCTCTCTCTCTTCATTATCTGCACAGAGACCGTCAAGATCAACATGAAAGCTATCATCACCACCCTTTCTCTACCACTGCGCTGCCCTTGGTGGAGGCCAGCAGGGAAAGATGATGTAGCACCATGAAAGCATAGCTATCAGCCACTTCCCAGTCACATCACTCTCAAGTGTTTGCCTTAGCTGTGCATGGGAACAGGCAGATCTTAACTATTCATGGCTCACCCTTTCACAAATATTGTCCTATCCAGAAGACAATGTCTCCTGTTTATTTGTATAGCCTCATTTTATATTCTTTACTCCTCACAGCAAGGAGTTGAGCTTCTTAATGCATTCAGTACAAGAATACATCAGACATTTAGGGGCAAATGATCAAGATGAAGGGTGTCATTTACACTGACGAGGACTAGAAGAAAAGAAAAAGAATTGGATGAAGTGTGAGTGCTAGAAAGTGTGCCCTTGAAAGGGACACCTTGAAAGTACAGCAAGCCTGTGATCCCCCTTTACAACTGTGATCCACTTTTCAGATGCTCAGGCACACAAGACGCCCCTGGGAGCTGTATTCAGAGCTGTCCCGTTCCTTCCTAACACAGCACAGCAAAACCACATCCATTTCCATAGGTGGCACCCAGACCAGAAATGGAGGCCGTCAGAGCTTGCCTCCTCAGGAACATGGAGAAAGCTTTACACCAAAGCTGACAATGTCATGAAGAATATGTTTGTTCAAAAGACTGCTGCTACTAATTGTGATTAGTCTCACTAAGTTTGTTTTGGCATAGCCTGATGATTAGGGTTCTCACTGGAAAAGATCACTCGGTAGACCCAAAATTTTCATGACAGTCTCTCACTTTCAGTAACATCCAGCATAAAAACAAACTGGTCTCCTGCCGGTTCAATCAGTTGGCTCTAGATAAATGGGAGTTACCAGAGTCTGAAGCTCTGAGGCCAACAAACCATCTACAGAATCAGGCCATGCAATGTCATGCTATGCAATGCCCACATGGCATCTTCTTGTTAGTAGCCTCTTTTTCCTGGATTCAGGGTCTAGCAGAGTTTTGTGGGGATTCAGCTTCTAGGTGGAGCTTTGAGAGTCTCTTACTGACACCAGGACAGATCCCCACCCTTTGGGTGACATTGGCAGCTTGCGTGAATTGCTTGGAAGCAGCTTAAGCCACATGCTACAGTCACTACAGGCTGGAAACAGAAAAGAAACATTTGGATTTTTTTTCCTTATAAAATAAAGGCATTTTTCAGAATTTCCATTTTCCTGTCAAGTTACACTTTTTATTTCTCTGCCCCAGGAGGGAAATGAAAGCTTTCCCAACACTACCATTATCTGAAGAACAGGAAGTGGTTTTGGCTGCATCCAGTGATGATAATGTTGATATCTTTTCTCTGTTCTGCACTGTCTGAAAAATGGAGCAGCCAGGACAAAGCTGGACAAGGACTGGGTCTCAGCAGGCTTGATGAAATTAGCCAATACTGAGCCCAGTGTAAAAATCAACTTGCTTAGTGCTTCAATGAGGGTTCCTATGCAGCACTTCCTTAGCTGTGTGTGCTGGCCTGAAAGAGGCTTGAAATTTTGCCATGCAAATTAGCAATTGCTCAACTGACCAGGCAGCTGAACCAGCAGAGCAATCAGCTGACACTGACACTTTTGAACTTCCCAGAGAGCTCAAGATGCATGGAAACCAGGGTATATACCCTGAGGCAACTTCCAAACACGCTAACAAAGAAGCATAGTTACTAAAGGAAAATAGCATGTTACCTGCACGCAAATGAAACCATTTCCAGCATGTGAGCTCTGAAGCAGTCCTTAGACGTCAATAAGGAATGTTAGCCTGGACCACATGAGAAAAAACCAAGTCTCACCCATTTACCTAGCAATATATTGGCTTGTTTCTTTCATGGTTCAATAACAGAAACTAATTTCCAGAGTCTGCATAGTCCCAGTAAAATACAAACTCAGATCTGACAGGACAAAAATCTTCCTTATTTTTATGGTCACTGAAGTTCCAAAGACTTTAGCAGGGGTTTAGGATAAGAGAAGCAGGTAGATAAGTTTGTAATAAAGCAAGCATTCCACTCAGAGAAGAAAAATGGCAGACACCAAGAGCTAAATCCTTGGTAAAATTTGCCATAACTTTAAATTCACCAGGTAGACAAAGTTATGCACAGCTAATGTCTGTGTCAAGATGATGCTTGACAGTACAGTTTTTGTCTTTTGTAATTTTAATCAAAATTGAAAACTTCAGCATTTAGTAACAGTGCCAGTGTCAAATATTATTGTGGCTCAGACAGTGACATGATGTTTCCTCAAAGATGACAGAATATTAAGGTCAGATGTCTCTGAACTTTTCATTTAATCTCAGTCTCATCAAGAAGATAGGTCCTCTTCCCTCTGAATAGGGTACAGCAAAATTTCTAGTACTAAAGACTCAGGAGCTGTATATCTCATGGGGGAAAAGCTGCTGGTATAGTCTTCCTTTGGCACTTCTACAGCACATTTCAGGAGTGTAACTGAAAAACTCAGAAACTCAAATGCTTTATCTACCCCTCGTGATACCTATGAGGTAGGGAAGGCTGCAGGGATCAGATGCTTTCTTCAAGGTCATTCTGTAGACATAAGATGTCACCCTTCATTTGTATTCACACAGGGCTTGATTCTGCTCAACCGAGCTCAGTGGCCAGAGAGGTTGTGGGGTTTCCATCCTTGGAAGTACTGCAAATTTTGGCAGACAAGCCCAGAGTCACCTGAGCTATGCTGGTCCTGCTCTGAGCAAGGGAGGGACAATCCCTAAGGTCTCCTGTGGACTGAATTATTCTGTATTTCAAAACAGAATTTTCCATGTGAGCAAAATTGCACCCGCAGAGCCTCAGCTGTAGAGACTTGCTTTCCTCTTTGTTGTTAATAGCAAAACACTGAAGATTTTCTCTCTTGACCCTTGGGAAGGAGACAAATACTTCAATATTTGGAAAAGTAATCTCTTTTCCCTGGTTCTTCAGTTGCACACCTTGCTTGAGGTCATGGGGAAACTTCTGACTTTAGGTTTAACATGAGCTACTATCCAGCCATCCACCACATTTCAGCTCAGTTTTGCATACATATAACACTATAAATATGTTTCAAATATGTTCATAATGTGTAGTCCCAAAACTCAGGTTTGTCCTCCATCTCCCTATACCTTAGTTTCCTCCAATAAAAGGGAGCAGGTAATTGCTACTTCATCTCATGGTGACCTTGTACAGAGAAACAAGTGTTTGTGGAGCACTTGGACACTGATGACAGTGTTCATGAAATGAAATTAAAATCATGAAATCCCCAGGGAGCCAATGAATAATTTTATGTTCAGTTCAGCTTCTGAACAGTGAATTCTAAATAAAATATAGGTAGTATAAAAGAATATAAGGAGTAATTTCCCATTCATTCAAATAGGAGTGGGCTGGGGAGGGGGGAATATAGGCTTATGAAGTTAAAACCTGTGTCATAACACATTTCTTCACGGAAGAGCAAGTACCATTAGTACTGGAGGGGTATCTAATTCTGGCATTTCCCAACTTCAGATGATTGGCCTTGCAACTTAGCTATTTTTGATGTGCTATATAGTGTGCAGAAACTTTCTGATGTTTTGCTAACCGATGACCTTGTTTGAAAAGAGCACCTATGGCACTTCAATGACTTTCAGATAACTTTTATAGCTGATGTTTTCAACCAGCAGGGTACTCTTGGGTCCAAAACTAAATATATTCTGTCTGAAGAAGTGTCAATTGAAAAACCAAAAAAAAAAGGATATCAATTACATCTCAACATTCCCCACAGCACTTGAAAATACCTGCTGAATCAACACACACACACACACATATATATATACACACACACATTTAAAAAAAAAACAACCAAAACAACACAATAGTTACAACAAAGTATGTTGCTCTGGAGAAAAACTCGCAATGTTGACTGCTTTATAAAAAATTTAGTATTTCATGCACTTTTAGCAAAACCTTGCTATTCATCCCTCTTTTTCTACTATAGTATATACTACATGATTTCTACAGACATTATTTTCCTTATGCAGTAATTAAGCTGTCTTGAGTATGTCCGGAACATCAGTAGGCTTTTACTTCAAGACACCTTTATTCCAACACTTTTCAATCTCAAAATAGCATTTTCACATATACAGAAAACATCCTGGGATTTTCATAGACTAGGAGTACTGTTCACATTAGAAGATGTCAGCTATAACCTTAATTCTTCAAACAGTTGAGCAATCCCCTTAAAAGAAGATTCAAAGGGCAGACACAGAAATTTCTTCAACATGTGCAGACAAAACAGTTTCCATTTGCAAAGATGAAACTGTATTTATGCCTGTCGTTAAAAATTGATGATGTGGTCATGCTGTTAGCTGGCAGGTTTAGGGTGGGCTGTGATGGGTTTTCCTATGTACTGTGCTCCAGAGATGGTGGCAAAGGCAGCAGTGCAAACCTGCTCCTGGTGTGACCCGCTGGTCCCTCATGGGGATGCTCCAGGAGTGGTGACTGATGCCTCCCTCCAGACGCGGGCTCCCAAGGTCGGGTACCAGCACAGAGCAGCAGGGCTGCGGGCTGCCATGGTGAACTCATTGAAGGCTGAAAACACTGCTGCAGGCTGGCACACGCACATGGTTTTGTGCTGGTCTTGGGGTCTTTTTTTTAAAAAACGCACATATATTTTAAAGGTTACGATCTTCTGTGACATTTCCATTTCTCTTTTCTTGCTGCTGGTGGTGCAGCTGACAAATTGAAGCCAAAGTGTAATCCAAATAAATAGCTGTTTACTGAAGTCCTCTGTTTTCTCTTTGTGGCTACCTCTGAGACCTGAGCAGTGTTCATGTGGCTGCTCATAAGTGCTTCTGAATGCTGAATTTGACCCCAGTCAACCCAGACAGCATCAGTCAGATGGCAAAAACCAGCTGCTGACTGACAAATAGAAGAGTAGTATGACTGTAAAAATAAAGGTGTTAGGTACAGCTTTTAAAGCTATTTGATCGTATATCACAAGAGAATATCCCATGAGACTAATCCTACTTGACACTAATTTCTATGTTTTATGAAGCCTTTTTTAATTGTCATTACACTTTTGAGAGGCTGTTCAGAGCTTCTCTGTCCTAAAGTTGACCTTCAAAGCAGCTACAACTTCTTTTAGAAGGCTCTTTCACCAAACAGCTCCTGCAGACTGAAATCCCTGCTTCCTTTCACTGTGTCCCATATAATGGGAACCTGTGCTATGGACCACATCCCAGCTAGTAAAATTAAATATCACTCCTTTTCCAGCTGATGATATTATATTGATTTACACTACTAATAAAACTGGTTCCCCTCTTTTTTTTTTTTTTTGGAGAAGGATGTCTGCCTACAGATACAGACAACTCTATGTATAACACACCATTTAAGTTACAGGCGCCTATGTATGCACACGTTTAAATTAATGCATGCTTGTAATATAACCAGCATGACTTCCATTCAAATACAATTATTAGGTAATATATTACTTTCCACATAAACATAATTGAGGTAAAATATATTGGGAATAACTTTTGTTATAAAAAAGGCTGGAAAAACAGACACACTTTCAGGCAGATGAGTTATTTCTGAGGTAATTTTCAGGGCTTGTGTACCCCAAACTTGTCTTTCTTCCCTTCTTCTACCAGCTATGCTAACATATACTGTATCCTTCCCTACAAATGTCGCTTCTCCTAGTAGCCTCAGCCTATCATAGCTAAAACAGGGCCAGTGTTAGCTGAACACAAACTGCTGGTTTCTCAAAGTTTTCTCAGGGACACACCATGTTGCCCAGGCCTGAAACAGCCTCCATTTCCTATCTGTGGGAAAACACTGTTATTTTTCTGGGTTGTGTTTGAGCTGTTTGTCCTATCATGATCCCATACACTGCAATGCATAACACAGCTACTCTTTTTGGTGAGTACACTGAGGCTACTGTCTGTGGTGTCTGAAGAGAGAAGGCTTAATTAAATCTGTCCATCAGTAGGTGAAAGGCTTCCCTTTTTCTTATAATAGGAAGATGCACAGGTAATTGCCTTTTAGATTTATCACCTCCTGTATCAGGGCTGCTGGCACAAGGCACAGAGGCATTGCGCTTTGGGTGTCAGAAGGAAAAGGGGAGGAAAGATGTGGGGGATTTTCTCTGGCAGCCTGGTTTGGAGGAACATCTGGACAGCAGCCTGGGAGCAATTTGTCAGCTCTGCAAGATGAAGCTCAGAAGCTGAAGGCCTCTTTTCTTCTGTAAGAGCTAGCTAAAAGTAAACCAGATTCTGCTGCAATGAATTATTTAAAAGGAGTTCATTTAACATCACTGTGATCTGGATTAAGTGCAGACAGGGCAAAGTGGTTTCCCAAATCTTAGTGAGTTCCCTAAGTGTCCTATTAGAGGACAAAAATGCAAGTTTGTCAGCAAAAATATCTGCTGGAGGAAACATAACAGAAAGCAAAACAAGCTTTGGAGAAGGAAAATAGTTAAATGGAAGCTCCTGGTTAAAAAACAAACAAACAAGCAAAGAGTATTGCAATGCTTTAGTTTTAAGTGGCTCAATAAAGAAAAATGTGCTCTGACGGTCTCATGATATACCAATGTCTGTGTGACATAAGAATTTACATCTGGAATCCCATATATGTTCTATACATCAGATAAAAATGTACATAGGTGACAATACAGGTATTTGTGTGTAGACAGTTGCCATAGGTCATCTCTGCACTCTGGAGTCAGGAGAGGTTCTTCACACCCTCCTTTACCCCTCTTCTACCCTAGTCAGTATTTCAATAAGTCTTGTTTCACCACCTGCCTCAAGAGTTTGCCATGCTGTTGTGTGCATGGTAGAGTTCACCTGGGCTGGTATACAGAGGCTGGAAAACATCGAGCACACTGTTCACAGGTTTCAGGATAAATAAGTTCAGTAACCCAGGGGTTCTTAGTATTCATCAGTTGTTTCACTAAAAACTAAGAGAACACATACAATACAACTGTTTTCTTTATGCAGCAAGCTAGAAACACAAAAGATGAAAATATGAGACCACATCTGGAATATTGTGTCCAGTTCTGGGCCCCTCAGTTCAAGGACAGGGAACTGCTGGAGAGAGTCCAGCGTAGGGCTACAAAGATGATGAAGGGAGTGGAGCATCTCCCTTATGAGGAGCGGCTGAGGGAGCTGGGTCTCTTTAGTTTGCAGAAGAGGAGACTGAGGGGAGACCTCATTAATGTTTATAAATATATGATGGGTGAGTGTCACGAGGATGGAGCCAGGCTCTTCTCGGTGACAAACAATGATAGGACAAGAGGTAACGGACACAAACTGGAACACAGGAGGTTCCACTTATATTTGAGAAGAAACTTTTTCTCAGTGAGGGTGACAGAGCACTGGACCAGGCTGCCCAGAGAGGTTGTGGAGTCTCCTTCTCTGGAGACATTCAAAACCCGCCTGGACGCCTTCCTGTGTAACCTCATCTAGGTGTTCCTGCTCCAGCAGGGGGATTGGACTAGATGATCTTTTGAGGTCCCTTCCAATCCCTAACGTTCTGTGATTCTGTGAGACGACAGCAAAGAAAGACAGCAGAAGTTAAGATTCCAGACCTGCAAATGCTGCACCAATTTTTCTCAGTTCCTCCAGCAGAACTTTTATTTTCTTCAGTTGTTCCTCTGTGCAACACTGTGTAATTCAATTTCTCACGGCCTTATTAGCTTTGTCAGCAAGGCTTTTAACTTCTAGTTTTTGCAACCACGAGTTCCAGATCACCAAGCAAAATGAGGGTATGCCTAAAGCCCAGGCTGTGAAGTTCAGTCTCCAAGGCAAAGCTCCCATTAATTCAGTATGGCCAGTACTTTTTGTAATGGATGTCCCATAAAAATGTATGGATAGCACACACTCTTAAGTGCTTTAATAAATGGATAATGATGTAAAAAAAGCTTTAGGGTTCTTCTTTTCTTTCCCTCCCTTCTTGTGGTCTTTAATATATGACAGCAAATAATAGATCTCTCTAAAAAAATTAATTTAAGAGAAAAGCATTTGTAAATACACTTTATAACTGAACTGTTTAATAGACAAAATTTAAAAACAGAGTCCCTGAAGACAGTTCCAACATGTTTTTCATTACTGGTACTTTTAGGAAATAAGTAAAATATGCAAAGAACCTTCATCGGTTCATACTTGACTAAAGATTTAAAGGGCTCTGTCAAAACCTATTATCACAAACATTTATTAAACTTTTTTTTTCTTTTAATTTCCAGCAGGACAGTCCAAAAACTGTCAGTAGAAAACTGTCACAGTCAGTGCTGGCATTGGGCTGACCTGTGTAATTGCAGAATTTGGGAACATTAGATTACTGGTAAGTTTGTTTTACAAGAGCTTCAGGAGGCAGCAAAACGAGGTGTTTGGTGAGAATGCACATATGTGTCTGTAACCAAGGATACTGGTGAGAACATTCTTCTTTAATGTGAACTGTTGACTTCAGTAACTCCAATAATTGAAAAAGTACTGAGTTTGTATGACTTATGACACTTCATGACAGAAGTGTCAGTCAGAAGACCAAATACCTGCTTAAATTCTCCATTTTAATTTCTTTTCTTCCACATTTTTCCTTATACCTTAGTAGAATTTTGCATAGCATTAAGTAGTGGGATCTGCAATGACTGCTTTGTCTGTATCTTCATTTCTGAAAAATGATAGCCAGTCAGGATTTTTAACCTGTATAAACATATGATCCTTGGAAAGCATTACAGCTGTAGGTGATATGCTTTATGTACCAAGGCTAGGACAGGTAGATGAAAACATCTGGAGGTTTTAATTTCCCTAATGCCCATGGTAGTTTCCTCAATCTCATCAAGAACCACTGTAAATTAGTTTCCTAAAAGAAATGCATTTGCAGCTCATCTGAGTGCTTGGTTACCACACAATTATTTCCTAAGTGGAAAAACTGCACATTAGCATGAATATTCAAATAAGACTGTGAACCATTAAAGACCAATTTGTTCTACAAATAGAATGGCAGTCATTTTTTGAATAAGTTCTTCTTGAAAAGCAGTTTTCTACAGATGTGAGAGGTCAGAAATTATATACTTAGTCTAAGAGAAGGGGCAGTAGCTGCTGTCTTGAAGAAGAGCAATCAAACTGAGATCAGTCTATATTTCTGCCTGGATTTTCAGGATTGGCATTCTTTACAATTTTCAAAAGAATAATCAGATCCCCAGATGAACTTGAATAACATTAGTTGTTCTTTTGAGTTTGATGGACTAGTTATTTTTAGTCAAGTTTAGTCACTAGAAGCAAGTTGTTGCTTTTTTTTTTG
>NW_010177885.1:14582-49084 GCF_000695765.1 Mesitornis unicolor | reverse complement strand
GTTTGGAGAGTTCCTTAAGGATTTTTATAACACTTTAGAAGCACTTCTGATGCTTTCAAAGCATTTTAAATGCTTTAATGAAAACCTCCACAAAACTTCACCAAGAAACAATGTTATACATATGAGAATATTAACACTTTTATTTTAGCCCTGTTACTGAAAGAATTACTTTGCTATTCTATCCAAAATCTGGTGCTTCACTGCAAAATAGTTTAACCAATTTTTATTGTATGTCAGTAGATATAAATTTTGGCACATATAAGAAAAGCTTCAGTAAGTGTTTCTTTTTTTTTTTTCTTTATTTTCCAATAAGGGTTTTAATGACTAATGCTGTTCCAAATAGTTTTTTTCATCTTTTATAAAAATTTTATTCCCTTCAGTAACAAGATGCAGAAAGACAGTGAAGGAGAAGTAAATAACAGACTAAGTAACTTTAAATATCAGAGAGACTTTCCCATATACTACTAACATGCTCAGCCTACACCCCGTGTGACTTGCACCAGGTCTAAAAGATCAGATCACAAAGAAGCTGATCTCACATCTGAAAGCATGCCCAGTGAAGCAAATGCCTTCATTGTTCTCCATTGTAAAGTCAAAGATGGGGAAAAAAAATGGGTGCACCATGGATTTGTGGGAAAGAATGTTCTAATGTAACTGATGGAGAATCTTACTCATTTTCAGCCTTATTTTTTCTGTAGAAATTGAACACCAAGGCCTAGATTCCTCCACACTGCTCAGGAAGGAGAAGGACTTTTTTGATGTATGCATATACATATATGTACATTTATTTGTATATACATATTTGTGTATATACACACATCTGCATGTGTACCATACTATATATACACTTCTTAAAAAATGAGAAGAAAGAGGCAGGCACAGGTCAGCATGATCAGAGTAGTTCATAGTACTTGAGCCTGCAAAAAGATCCATTTGGATTGATACCTTGCACATCAAGCAGTGTTTGCAGGCAGCCTAATGCTACAGGAGTGGGCATTTCTAAACCGTAACTCTTAGCAAATAAACATTGCAGAGATTTCTGTTAGACTCTGCTCTGCATATTTTCCTTCTTATTTCATTGTTTTCCTTCTTATTTCCTTCTTGTTTTCCTTATTTTATTTCAGTGAGGAAAATTACACACAGAGGCTTAAGCTTCAAATCCCAAGGCTTGCTCTTTCTTTCACACAGGCAGACTGAAAGTGCATGTTTTTCTTGTTAGATGGTTTTTATGACTTGGAAAATGGATATTGCAATCTCACTATGCAATTGATGCATGGTGCACAGATGCAGTGCCTTGGAAAACATTTGCATTGACTATCATGATGTTTTCCTAATTAGATCCCTCTGAATACAGATCTTTTTGTAGCATGGTTTTTAAGTTGAACTGCACAACAAATTCAGTTCAACTGGCAGTTTAGCTTACCCAAATGCCATCAACAGAAGTTAACTGAAATAAATTAAAGAGGCAGTAATGTGCTTATAGCATTAACATTAGCATTTCATGGCCTTTAGCTAGCTCAGGCAATAAACAAACTTGAATTTTGAAAAGTTTCCCACTTATGCGGACAGAAGGGTGTCTGATGGCTGAAGGCTGATTGCCGCTTCCCATCAGGCACCATCACTTGCCTTTTCTGATGGGTTTTGAGAACCTTAGCCACAGTTATAAAGTATCTTGCTTTCTAAGAGAGGGTTAAAGGTGAGAAGTAGAGCAAAGGAAAGTAAAATGGGGGGTGGACATTGAAGAAAACTTGCTTTGAATTAGCTGATGGAAGGAGTAGCTCGATAGCTGTGTCTTTTCCTCCTAGGTTACTGACTAACATGATGGAAGTTTGCTGATTGAAAATCAGCTGGCGTGGATTGTGATTAAAGGTTCTTTCCTCAGGTTTTTCCCTTCAACAAACAGCTCATGTCAAACAGGGGCTGTAGGGAGAGCAAAACAATCTCTGTTAGGATTTCTGGTGAAATTCAGAGGAGACACCTATGTTTTCATGTGTCATCCTACTCTTTCCATCACTGCTGAAAGCAAAAATGCTTTGAAGTACCTAGAGCTGCATATATAAAATACAGCTGAAGTATGAATTCAAACCACTGCCTCAAATCTGCTTCCTAGAGCCACAGACAGGCAGTGATGTATGCGGTTACACTTTCAGAAGCACTGAGCACTCAGCAGTCCTCCCCACAGAAGACTATTTGGCACTGATTGAAAGTGGTTCTTCTAGAAATGATCTATCATGGAGAGAAACATGATTTTGCCCACAATTATTGCTGTGACTTTATTGAGTGGCGGCACAGGAAGTAAAGGGACAGTGCAGAGCTGGCAGCAGGCATAGAAGTGATGGGAGAGCTACTCTGGAAGGACAAAATGGTGTCAAAAGCTGAGCTGAGGTCTGATGAGAGGAGATGGGGGGGGGGGGAATAAAAATCTCAGCTTTTTAGAAGTCCAGACTATGTTGAATTGCTATAGTTTTGTATCAAATTGTCTTTTTTCTCTTATTTTCTCCTTGAGGAACATGGATTGCTTTAAGTATTTGGACTAAAAAGTATTGTAGCAGGATAAAAGCCTGAAATGGAGTTATTTCAACAGGTGAACTATTGAACTGAAAGAGGATATTGAGTGTACCCGCAGTAAGTTTGCAGATAACACTAAGCTGGGTGGGAGTGTTGATCTCCTCGAGGGTAGGAAGGCTCTGCAGAGGGACCTGGACAGGCTGGCTGGATGGGTCAAAGTCAATTGTATGAGGTTCAAGGCCAAATGCTGGGTCCTTCTCTTGGGTCACAACAACCCCATGCATGCTACAGGCTTGTGGAGGAGTGGCTGGAAAGTGCTTGGCAGAGAGGGAACTGGGGGCACTGGTCAACAGCCAACTGAGTATGAGCCAGCAGTGTGCCCAGGTGGCCAAGAAGGTCAATGCCATCCTGGCTTGTTTCAGAAATAGTGTGGCCAGCAGGACCAGGGAAATTATCCTCTCCCTGTACTCGGCATATAAGAGGCCTCAACTACTGTGTTCATTTTTGGGCCCCTCACTACAAGAAGGACATTTAGTTGGTAGAGCATGTTCAAAGAAGGGCAGCGAAGCTAGTGAGGGGTCTGGACCTCAAGCCATACGAGGAGCAGCTGAAGGAACTGAGTTTGTTTAGCCTGGAGAGGAGGAGGTTGAGGGGAGACCTTATTGCCCTCTATAACTACCTGAAAGGAGACTGTAGCAAGGTTGGTGTCAGTCTCTTCTGCCAAGTGACAAGCAATAGGATGAGAGGAAATAGCCTCCACTTGCACCAGTAAATGTCTAGGTTATATATTAGGAAATTTTATTCACTGGAAGGGTTATCAGGCATTGGAACGCGCTTCCCAGGGAAGTGGTCAAGTCATCATCCCTGGACATATTCAAAAGACATGTAGATGAGGTGCCTAGAGACATGGTTTAGTAGTGGACAGGTTATGGTTGGACTTGATGATCTTAAAGGTCTTTTCCAAACAAATGCTTCTATGAAAAGATTTTTATTTTTTTTAAAAAAAGACACTTGTATCTGGACCCTTCCCAGGAGCACTGTATGGAGGGACTACACCTACTTTGCTTTAAAGAACCGCCTTTTATTTTATTCATGTGCTATCTGAGAAAGAGGAAGAGCAAACTAACTCCCTGCTGCAAGCATTCAGTCTGTACTGTATGCCAAGACCCGGACTTTTTCCCATGATGTCATCTTTCTAGTGAGCTCCTGGACAAAGGTCCAGCCAGAGCTCTGCAGACAATTGCCCAGGCTCCATCAATTCAAAGAGTGAAGACCAAGCTGCTGGAGCTTCTGCCATACCTTGCTTATGAGCCCATAGCTGATGAAGGACTTGAAGATCAGCCAGAGAGGGGCAAACACATGCGACAACTCAGAGATTGATGATGAGAACTTCTCCTTCATACCACCACCTACTGCGTGGCTGAGTGGGCTGCCATACTCTGCTTCATTTTGCCTGAACAATGTCATTGTTTGAGAGTAAATCCTAAGATGTTATCACAAAAAAGTTTACACCATCAAAGGATCTTCAGTTCTTCATGCCATTTATACAAATGTGCCTTCAGCCACCACAAGCAATGCAACTCCAAAGAGCAAAAATTTTCGTTCTTTTCCAGAAGACTGCAGTTTACTTAAACACCTGCTAGCTTTATCCTGGCAGGCTAGGCTATAATTGCTCTGATATTTTACTGTAGCTTAGTGTTTGATGATCAGTTTATTCCATGAATATTTTTCAGGCAATAAATACTAGCTGTATGTGGCAAAGCATCTGGAGTCAAACACACAAGGTGAGCATGACCAAGGTCTAATTTTGAGGCTAGGTTTTATTTATGTCAGCTGGTCAAACTACATCCTTGCGTACACTGTGACTGTAAAAGTAACTGCAGTAGTAATGGTCCATCAATAAGGCAAATTGCACCTCCAAAAAGAAGAAAAGGCATTGCACTTTCTGCAATTGGTACCTAGATGATTTTGCATGTCAGAGGAGAGAACAACCATGAGATTTAGTACAGCTTCAGCAGAAACCATTTCTAGTTCCTTGGCGTGGTACTGAACCATCAGGGCTAATTGCAAGGCAGCCTGCAGAGCAGTTCATCAATACAGATCTAGCATAGCTTGTGAGAACAATTTAAAAACCATTTTTGTTGCTTAGAAATTTGGGAATACAGAAGGCAATATGACTGCTCCAGCGTAAAAATACAGCATGGCATTGTCCAGGCTTGCTCTCAACAGTAATTAGACAATGACAAAATGTTGTTATACAAGACTTTAAAACTTAAAAAAGGTTGGTCTTGATAGCAAGTGCTTTTCATGCATTATCAGCAATATATCAGCTCCTTTTGCAGCTGAGGAAGTAAGTAAAGACTTGTTGAAAAGAGGAGCTTGTTTTCCTGATGAGTCAAGCTCAAGTAACACCAAAATATTTCTAAAGTTTGTCTCTTGGTATAAAATTAGTTGAAAGGGGAGCAGGAGTGCATAAATATTTTCAAGATTTAAGTGAATTGTTAGCAATGTTTGTAAATATAATCAGTATACTATCATAAAACTGTCTGTAGTTTGACAACATATCATGATGTGCAGCTGGTAGCAATGAAGTTAACTACGGAAGAAACCACTCTGCCTTCAAAGTAGTAGAAAAGGGAATTACTGAATGCTTGTTTAGCTCATACAAGGCAGAAACAACAAAGCATGCTCTCACTAAGACATCAGCTTAACTTTAAAGTCCATAGGACAGGTTTCTATCACATTTCTCTCTCTGCCAGCAGATTGTTCATGTCAGTCTTAACAACTGGGAATTTTTAAGGCACAGAGTACTCAACTCTGCACACAAATGCACAAAGAAACTTAAAATGTTCTGCAGATATAACAAACAACTGTTTTATATTAGTTTGTATTTGCTAAGTTGTAATTCTTAAGCCTCTTAAAGATGGTCAAGATGCAGATGGGTGAACGCTGGATTTTAATTTAAAAACTATGACAATCTTGAAATTAGAACAATCTCATTCTGTATGTGCTGAAGTTTGACATGATGCATTAGCTGAAGGTTAAATTACAACAAAGAGCAGATGACAGATTACTTGTTCATTAAAGTAACTCTTCTCAAAAAAAAAGTAAAATTATTTAATTCATTGTCTCACATTTGTTCTCAAATAGGTGAATTCACATTCCAATTTCTGAGAGGAAAATTTTTATTCACTATTTGAACTACATTTTCTGAAGGAAGGACAAAGGTGACTTTGAAAACTGTAGAAATGTCTTCATTTTTCAGAATTCTAGCTTTCTCTCACACTTAATAGCCATGGCATTTGCTGTGTAAATTCCTAACTCAAATATATCAGCAGAAAGACGACCTTGCCAGATTGCAGAAATATGCTAAATATTAAATCCCTTAAGGCTTAGGCTTCGCTCACACATGCAAAGAAGTTTCAAGAAATGATTATGAAATACAAATATGCGTTGCAGTTACAGTGATCTTACATAATACCTTAAACAAGAAAGTAAAAGTTTATAAAAACTGAATTTTATATGTCACAGCCACAGGAAAGTTCAGGAAAAAAATCTTGGGATACAAAGGGAAATATACTTCTCTAAAGGATCTCCTATTTTTCATGTTGTCCCTTATTTTCACCCAAGAAAGGCAGCACATCTCTTACCAAAAATCTGTCACTCGTTTCTCCTTAGTCAGATGCCAAGGCAAACAGATCAGCCACCAAGTTCCTTTAGCTATTCCTCTCCAGGAATTCAATTAAAGAGAACGACTGCTTGGTGAATATACTTCCCATTATCTTCCCCTGGACCTTGAACTGAGCTTCATTTGTAAAGCAGAAATAGCCCACTCAGGAGGGTTCTCCAAAGAGTAATTTCTTTTAAAGGTCATGCACGCACTTTTGAAAGAATGGAACACCTGTGCATGAGGAATTATTAGAGTTCTTACGTGAAATGCAGATTTTGTATGCATCAAAATATCGAATCCAAATGCTTTTGTCTTCCAGAGTTTTTAAAATATACGTGTGTTTGCACCCACATGAGCAATATGTATAGCTAAACATGACATGTGGATGCACTGGCCAGAAACTCACCTCATGTCTAAATATCTCACATCTAGCATCTTTTTAAATTGATGGCTTGTCCGCAGAAGAGAGCTGAAAATAACCTGCTCTCTGACTGACAGCTTAGTTAATGAACTTAACTAGATAATCCTGTAAGGTCTGAAGTTAAATACCATAGCTAAGAAAAGGTATTACCCTGTTTTTCTCTTCACCCTGACTTCACTAAGTGTAACAATTCCAAGGCAAAAGACAAGGGTTATAGCCCAACACCCAGAAAAAACCCCAACTACTTAAATTGTTTCATTACCGAAGTACAATCATCCATCAACAACAACAAAGTTTTTCCAGGAGAAATGTGTTTTCTACATGACTCTGGAAACTATGCAAAACAAAAAAAGGACCAAAAAATAACAGTGAAAAAAACCACTTTTAACCCCAGAAACTGAGACTTGCTTCTTATTTTGGCAATGGAGCTGTTACCAAGGTAGATAGCAGAGGTACAGTACACTTTCCTAAAACTTCAGCTCAATGTAGAGCCTCTCGTGTTGCACTAAGTGGGAAAATAATACAGTTATTCTGCCGAACAAAGTATTTAGAAATAAATCTCTCTTAGATCAATTAATTTGGTTGAATGTATGTAGGCGAGAAACAGAATTCTATAAAATATTTGGTCCTGGTTAATCAGAGAAACACAGTGTCAGGCTGTAGCAATGAGCTCCTTTTGCTTCTTTCTTTTCAGGTTAGAGGAAAAAAGATTCTGTAAAAATTATCGATTTCTCACTGACAATTTCCAAGTGATTTTTGACTGTAGAATGAAAATCTCTTAATTACTATGAATTGAAGTTATAAATGTCCTGGGTTATATAATAACAGCCTCATATCCTCATTAAAAGTGATGTCTTCGGTATCATTTACTAATTTCTCATCTTTTTCCAAGTTTGGTGAAAACTGGGTTGCAAGTAGTCCACCTCCAACGCCTGGCTTCTGTTGTTGAAGGATTTATTAGATGTGTTTCCAAGTCACCATTAACTGTGACTTTCCAGTCTATTAACTATTTACATCTGGTATCACATAAGCATTTCTAACATAAGCACTTCTGTAGTGAATGTGGATGCTATATAAATAACAACAGAGTAATGGATTAGATCAACTCCATCTGGAAACAGGATAAACTCCTCTCTGTCTCAATCAGGAGATCTTTTCATAGCACCAAACTGCGGTGAGCTTCTCGCTGAAGAAAGAGAAGAGGCTGGATAGTTTCAAGGCTGTGTAGGAAGGTGGCTTGCTGCAGACACTGAAGCCTGTGGCAGGACCTAAATAGGCAACGGGTCAGCTTCAGTTGCCCTCCAGAAAAAGGAATTTCAGTGCCAGGAAAAGGTCCTATTCCTCCCTTTAAAGCTGGACTGGACTGAGCAGGTATGTCCCATGTAACTGCAGAAGCTGAGAAGGACGTGCCCAGTGACAGGACAAGGGGCAGTGGTCACAAACTGGTACTCAGGAGGTTCAACCTAAACATGAGGAAAAACTTCTTTGCTGTGAGGGTGACAGAGCACTGGAAGTGGCTGCCCAGAGAAGTTGTGGAGTCTCCTTCTCTTGAGACATTCAAAACCTGCCTGGATGTGTTCCTGTGTGACCTAGTCTAGGTGATCCTGCTCTGGCAGGTGGGTTGGACTGGATGATCTTCAGAGATCCCTTCCAACCCCTACCAGTCTGTGATTCTGTGTTCCCTCATGGAGCTCAGCCATTTCTAATGCAGCAGAGACAGCAGCAAGGAGCTCAGAGGAGCAAGTTGACAGGCACGAAGATTACCAGGCTGCTGCACTCTTCCCCTGATGAATGCAGACACCTGGCATCCATCTTGCACTTTGCAGTCCCAGAAAGGTGTCTGTGGTAGCCATACCTCAGCAATACTATTGCACCTGTCAGGAATTACAGGCACTGCTGCTCTGAGCTTTCAAGACACAGAGCAGGTTTGAGATTAATTCAGAGAGTGGTGAGGAAAATAGCTGTTCCATAACACTGGTTCTTTCTTGAAACTCTCCTTGCAAGCAAATCTTGCACAACTGCTAATAGATACAGATATATAACAAGACAGAATTTGTTGGGTTTTATTTTTGATGCAACAGACATATCAAAAAACAATCAGATGTCACTGCGGGTATGTTTGTAAATGGATGGCTAATAACTTGAAGCTGGTGCAAATTAAGTCAGATTTATTTTGCTTTAGGTGAGAGCTTGTTAATAACAGTGAAATGCGCTATGAAGAGAGGCGCTGCTAAACCTCCTTGCTTGGCAGAAACCTCATCCATCACAGAATTGCTGTAGCTGAATATAGCACATTTACACAGTCTGTGAAAGATTCGCAAAAGCACCCAGGAGATTAAAGTGCATAAGTGCCAATGAGTTTAAATGGTACTTGCTTTTGCAAATTTCATCCCCTGAGACTTCAATAAACTTAATAATGCACAAAAATACAGTCTGAGGTGTGATCCAGCTTTATATAAGCTTGGCAAGTCTTTCTTTTGTTTTAATTTAACTGATATTGTAAGGAGAAAACAAAAATGACTGCTTTTTCAGAAACTATCAGACTGGAAAATAGTCTTCATAATAAAGCTTAAGTCCCAGGCTCACTAATACAAGTGTTCCTAAATGCAAGCAGGTAAGATGTTTTCCAGTGTAAATCAACAGGTTAGTTTATATCAGAGAAAGGACAAGGAAAGGGAGTTAACTGGCCTTGACTAATCATCTCACCTAAAGAATACTGCTGCTGATAGAGCACATGAAAATGAGTTCACAAGAGGGAATAACATAGCCTAAAGTGCGCAAACAAAAGTAACCTTTTAAAGTTGATTTGCATCGGAGGCCTCAGTCTATTGTCTAAAAATAATAATGTCGACTCCAGCAACCCAATCAAGCCTTATCTGTAGTGTATCAACAACAAAGCTAATCATCTGGGAATGCTTTAGCAAGGAGCAGCAGGAAAATTGAGAGTAATATTTGGTTGCTAGGACGAAGAAAAAGCAACACAAGTGCATGCCTGCTGATGCCACAATAGGCAAGGCTCTCCCTGAAAGACGTGCAGTAGCTGAGAAATCAACTTCCTATGTAAATGTCTCTTCCTTGGCCATGGCGTTTTGTATTCCTGAGATGCAAAACATTTTTCAGTGGTGTTTTGCAGGTCTTAGGTCCATCACCTATGTACTGTCAGCTGTTTCCAAGTCAGAGAGTTAGAAGGACACTCCAGAACTGGCAAGAGGGCTGCTGCTCTGCAGAACGTGAATTGCAAAGGGAACTGGGTGATGTCTTCAAGGTTTTCTGATGAATATCCTTTCGAATGAAGCAGTTTGTTATCACTTAGGCCTTGCTGTGTGGGAGGACACCACACCTCGCCAAAGCTGCTCCTGGGCTGCACACCCTTGCCTGCAGGCATGCTGCACTCACCTGCAAGTGCAGGCTTTGGGTAGGCTGAGTTTCAGGAGACTCTCAGACAGACATGAAGTGATACATTTTGAGGTGATAACTCTCAGTACAGGCAATGGGGAAGCAGATCCAAGAGTCTCTCACCTTTATGCAGCACTTTCTCACTCGTGCTGCAGTCCTGCAGCCCAGCCCCCTGCTCCACGCAGCTGGGCTGCTGGCGCAGCGAGACGGTACACGATGCAAATAAAATCCAAGGGCAGAAACAAAGAGTAAGTCATGCCAGTGCACCCAGGGCTGCTCTCCAGTGCCTGCTTTCCTGTGTAGCAGCTGCACATCGCTGGTGTACATTTGAGCCAGAGCTCTGACTGTGCATTGGCACTGAAGGAACACTGTGCAGATGAAAAAAGGATGTTTATCATTTTGTGTTTTTTTCCTCAAAGGAGAATTATCTGCTTCTATGCAGGCAAAAAATGTCATCAGGAGAATTCCCCTTCTCACTGGATACTTTCAGGATTTCCTTTACTCTTTTTACTTTTAACCTCTTACTTTTTTCTTTGTTGCTATTCCTACCCTTGAAGCATTGGCAGCTATAAACTATAAATACTATTGAAAATTACTTATTTAAATTACTCTTACTGGCTGCAAAGCTTGCAGAATTACAGTTTCAATTGGAAGCACAGAATCAAGATAATGGACTTTTAATTCAGATGATGGGCACTAACTCATGTGCATGTCTAAGAACAGAGAAAACGTAGGTAGCTTTCTAATGTCAAGAAAACTTGTGTTAATGGAAAGTGCTTCCTCAACTATGAAACGACCATTTACTTCCTTTGAATAAAAGCATATAGAATATGATGCATAATGCATACTTCTCCCTTGTGTGCATATGCACAGCAATACTGAAAAAGAGCAGAAACAG
Source organism: Mesitornis unicolor (assembly GCF_000695765.1). Lineage (NCBI taxonomy): Eukaryota > Metazoa > Chordata > Aves > Mesitornithiformes > Mesitornithidae > Mesitornis > Mesitornis unicolor. Next base: position 38,191 of record NW_010177885.1, on the reverse strand, counting down.
AGGAGCTAATCATCCATCTTTGTCCTATGCAGCAGATGTCAATAAACTGGAGTTTTTGTTCCATTCTATTAAAATCCCAATGTCCCAGGCAATAACCTATCTTTCAATAAAGGCAGGTCTAATGCCCATTGAGATGTGAGCTAATGCTGAGCGGAAAATGACTTCTATGTTTCCCTACTTCCAAACTGTATTTTATCAATTTTCATTTGCCAGATAAAAACAATTGATTGCCTTAACTTACTCTTTTTAAAGAAATAGCCCCTATGATCAGGGGAATATTGATGGCAGAAGAACTCTAGTGAATAAAATTGCTTTCCTTCTGAACAATGATTTTAATTTCTCCAAATATGATGTCTCTTAATTCACTTTTTAAGCCCTAGATGCATGAGTTGTTTCAGGCATTCTCCAGAGTCTGTAGGTACCATATGTCAGGGGAAAATCTAGAGGGCAAACTACAGGATGACTGATCAAATACTGAGATTTTTATTTTTAACTTTAAGACAGAATTTACACAGCACAGCTGTGATCACTAAATGCCTGCCAATTGCCTTGCATAACTTGAACACATTGCAATGCCTCAGCGCTTGCGATATTGCCCAGGTATCCCCTAAAGACAACACTACACTGTTTAGTTTTACATAACTGAACGGGAACTATCTAAGTAATTCATTATATCAGCAAAAGAATGAGTGGGAAATTAAATGCTCCAGCTCTTCAGCATCAGGCAATCACCTCCCTTCCCCTGCCACCGTTCCCCCTCCACCCACCCTTCCTGCTGTAATTCCCTACCCACACCCCATGCCTCCTCCTTAAGGCAGTGTCATTACATATGTTCCCTTCACCTTTCCCATAATTCTTCCCTTTCCACTACAGCAATCACCTCCTCTTGCCCCTGCTCCCACGCTTTTGGGAGATGGTAGCATCTCCCACCAGTGCATCCACTTTTTCCTCTTCCCTGGTTGCTGGGGCCTGACAAGCGGTGCTCGATGCTGGGATCACTCTGCACTTCAGGGAAGTGTGTTTGCTCTATAGCCCTGTGGCTGATCACCTAAAAGGTCCAGTGCTGCTGCTTATTTTTGGCCTACCAGGTGTTGTGGCAATGAGGCTTCCCTGTTCGGGTCAATCAGCTGCCCAGCTGTTGATGTTGTTGTTGTTTTTGTTGTTATTATTAATCATTGCCACCATCTTGTGGTTATTTTTTTGTATCATTCACTATATTAAATGTGGACTTGGGTCCAAAGAAGAAATGACAATTGTTACAGAAAAACAGTGATATCATTTTGCCAAAAGGTGCAAACTAAGTACAAAAAGTCACTATACTTTGTGTACTTGATGAGGCCAATAGATCATCCCTCCATGCACCCTCCCTCTGTCACATTTGTCCTGAAGACTTCAGAGGGAATATTTATGGTGGAAACTGCTCCTGAATGTGAGTAATAGTATCAGTTTGGCCTTTGTGAAAGAGCATTAAATCACAACGCACTGAGAAGGGGTTAGAGTCCTCAGGCTTATTTCAAGAGCTATTTTTAGATATGGATATTCAGACTTTTCTTATCAAATAATTATTCATCACAAGTAAAGGCAAGATAACTTTTGAGAATAAAATAGGAAGAAATCTTTTCTGAGCTTCCAAAAAAGGTTGATTTAGAGATCATTGAAGTGTCTGCACCTGACTATAAAAATTTAGTAACTGGAAAGGAGGAAGCACAAAAAAAAATCTGAACCAATTACTATTTCTGCCTGATTTGAAGGCCAAAGATAAAGACATTTACCTGGATTTCTGTATCGTGCCAGTATTGCAGAGATGCGGTGGAACTATAAAATTAAGAAAGGTGTTTTACAGCCAATATAGTCTCCTGTAGAAAAGAAGGAGAAAATTCTGACTAGACAGGGAGACTGCAGAGAGGCTCCATATTCAAGGGAAATTATGTTCTCACTATAAGCCAACAAAATAATGCTGCCATAAAAAATGCCAAAAGCCATGTAAATTTGTGGTAAAGGGATCGTCACTTGTGAAATAGTCAAGATATTTATGTTGCTGTGCTTGGCACTGTTTATGTTTCACTTGGATGACTGCATTTCATCTGAGGCACACAGATAAATTGGCAGAGTTCAAAGGAGAATAACAAAAAATGATGAAAAAGGCTGGAAAAGAAGACCTATGAGATAAGGTTAGAGAAAGTGGGCATAGCTGGTCTGGAACAAATTAATCGAAACAGCAGGAGGGAGGATTTAGGTTAAGTACAAACCAACCTTTATAGCTTTAAGAAAAGTTCAGCCATGGAACAAGCTGCCAAGGAAGTTTTTAGCCTCACCATCACTGGAGATACTAAAAGGCAGGAGACCATCTGTCAGGGAGAGTTTAGTGATTAAAAAAAAAAATAAAAAAAAAATCACTGCCACAATTTAAGAGTTGAGCTAAATAACTCATTTATGACTAGACTTTAATGGACTAAAAGTGTCATGGCTTCTCTTTTTAGTGTAAGTTCCCAGATCTTTTCACTGTGAATATTGTCTTGATCATATAAACTAACACAAGTAAATTCTGCTGGTTTCAGATTGGGAAGAATATCTGCATTTACAGGAGATAGATGTATTAATACTAATTTAATAATATCAATAATACACTCTCATTTTTTTTCCATCAGGCCTTGAACATGTGTATTGAGCTGATACTGAAAAAAAAAGAATATTTAATTGAGGTTAAAACATAATTAAAATCTGAGGCTTGTCATATCTTTTAGTAATGCAGGTAAATAGTGGGCCAGTCCAGGCCTGTTGAGTAACCTGGGACTTGTGATAACCATGTTCAAAGAGATTTCAGATCAGGTCAAAACTGTGGTGAGTGGTAAATGGTCAGTAATGGGTATAAAGCACTAATGGCATTGAGATGACACTGAGGTCTAAGCATCTCTTGCAGCCTCACAGCAAACTGCTGACTGTCAGAAGACACCTTAGGAAGCTTCTCCTTGCTGCAAGGCATCTGCTGGCTTGTGGGTCTAAGGAAACGTCAAGCAACCTAGCCCAAACAGCTTTCAGCGGTGTTTCAGCTGAACTCTGGGAATTTATTTTGGAAGTTTCCACAGTCAGCTGCCAGGTCTAAAATGAGAGCTGGCAGGTAACGACTGAGGGTAGCAGAAGGCACCTCAGATGTCTCTCAGCTGCAGAAGCTTCTGGTTATGCCTACACGAGTGCACCACCAACTCAGGCAAGATGTGCACCACCACCACGTCCCAAACACGGGCCGTTATACCACCTGGGTGTGTATCACATCCTCCCTGCTCCAAACTTCCCTCAAGCTTTGGTTTTCATGAAGAGGAAACCATGACACACTCCAGCTGGTCTTCTGAGGCAGAGGAGCAGGGACCATGGAGTTGGCAACACTTGCTGTCTTATGTGGGAATGCCCCCAATCAGCTGCGCGGTTCTTCGGGATCCAGTGGGCTTCAGACCAGCGTTTGGGTGGCAGGTGGGATTCACCGGGCTGCATGAACACCTCCTGGCAGTGGCCAGCTTCGCACTGGAGAGCTTGTGTTCCTTTGAGACATGAGCCCTGAAACAAGCCAGACACAAGGAGCCAATTACCTGAACTGAAGAGAAATCACCTTTGGGTGGCTTGGTAAGTTTTGGCAGCACTTTCCTTTCCCAGCTGTGCTACTCTGTGACTCAGAGGACTTCCTTCCACCCATCCGCCTCCATTGTATACTCTGGCAGATGCCTTCACTGGCATATTTGTGCTGCTGTTCTTAGCCGATGTACTTCGGAGCAATTTCAAGCAAGCTGCAAGCTGAGGCGTTGCGCTGGCGCTGGAGCAGATGACCAAGCCACTGCTGGAGCCCACTTCAATGAGCAGGCTGGTGGGCATGCTCTGCCACAAGGAATCCAGCAGGGACCCTGCTGCACCCACCCTGGACCTGCTTGGGGCATCCTGCCAATTTCTTGGGTTCAAAGCATGGCATTGAGCTGCGTTACGTGCATCTCGGGTGACTGAGGGCAAATAAGCCAGGGGAGGGAAATGTCAATTGTTTCCATGGGGCCTCTGACATTCATATATATGCCCAGAGGCTATCTACACCTCTCTCTCCTCCCTGGGAAGGTCACTGGGATATGCAGAGAGGCAGATCCCTAATGTGGACAGGGAAACCACAGGGCACAGTGGGGCTGGCACCTCCCTGGAACCAGGACTGTGGGAGCTTCAGGCAGGAGCAGGGCAGCCAAGGAGCACCAGGGCAGTGCCAACCCTGGGCATTGGACACCGCCCTTCAGATCAGCCAAGGCCAGGACATGGGCCTGGGGTGCGTTTGACTTGGTGGGGCCATGGCTAGACAGGGCAGGGCTGTTGGGGAGCTGGAGGCTGCCCCTGCTGCGGCATCGCTGGGGCAGGGGTTGATGGCCCTGGAGAGCTGATGTGTGGCCCTGGGCAGGGTCGGAGGAGCCCCAGGGGTGGACAAGGGGCACTCAGGGCTGTTGGTGCCTTCATGGCCCTGACATGACCTTCCTCTCCTAACAGGCTTCAGGGAGCCTTCTGTAAAACTAAGGAGCAAAGTATGGGATTTTTCATACAGAAAGCACCAATATAACAATTTGTCACCTTGCTTTTCATCATCCCTCTTTTCAGGTGATTTATAAGTACACTGCACAACACAGATTGCCATTGGAGTCCCACTGGCAACACCCTGCTCCTGTGAGACATGTCATCCCACCCATTTGGCTCCTGCCCTTTAACCAGTTACATTTCTGCAAGAGGACCTGAGCATTTGTTCTCACTGCCTAACTTCTCTAGGAGGCATTCCAGAGACTCCTGAAAAAGCTTCTTGAAAATCCAGGTGCACCTGGGTTACCATTACCCACCTGTTCACTCCATCAGTGACCCCCAGGAGATTTGTGAATCACAGCTGCTCTCAGGCTGCTGTTGACATATTACAGTTGTGTTATGTCATATTATAGTTTCTCTCGAGGCACCTAATGAAGACAGTCTTTGTAAATCTCTGAATCCTCCTACAGCCTTTTTTAAAATCTGTTCTTAGATTGTCACTGCCTGTTCCCCTGGAATTGAGGCCAGCATGAGAAATGAGTTGAACAAGGCAGCTACTGTGCATCTGAGCTCCTCTACAAGATGAGGGCAAACCTCATCCACTCCTGGCGTTCTGTTGTTGCTGATTTTGCCAGTTTACTCCAAACTTTTCTACTGACATTTCAGTTTAGCAATTAATTACTCAGGTTGATGTATTACTAAACAGACACCTATTGTGAGGTATTCTGCTGTAGGAGCTAATGCAAGCTTCATTTCTACTTTCGGCAAGGCCTGCACTTCCCCACATCCCCACAAATCTCCAGTAGGCTACCAGTGTAAGGAATGTTTGCAAGAAGCTTCATTAATAACTCTACACCTTCAGCAAGCTGCAGATTGGCTTTGGCTTGCCTTTCTGTGTTTAACTTGATAGAATTCACATCCTTTGCTGTTTTCCTCATTTGGGCTTTCTTGTACTTTCTGATGCCTTTTCTTTACTTCTAATAGTCTCTTTTGCAGTTTACTTCTACAGATTATTTTACGGTCCAGCCAATGATGTGAACAAAAGATTTCTAATGCTCAGGCAATTGTTCTGATCGTTCAACTGTAGGTTATTCTCATTTGGGACAATCTGACAGCAATTTGGAGCAGAAACAGTATGGATGTGTCTGGGGAGGGTGTGGGTGTATGTGGTGGGAGTGACAACCCTGTTTCCTGCAAAATCTACTGCGCAGAATAATCTTTCATGTTACCTGTGGGAACTTTTGGTTTATCAGCACAGCTATCCGCCTAAATGAGATTTTGCTTTCCATGACTTGGTTATTCCCAGCTAGGTAGTGCCAGTTAACTAGAGAGCTCCCTGAGTGTTTGGAAAAGACCCATATAATGTGTAAGTGTCCCCTTTTTCCTATCTTACTGAAGCCTGTGATTGAATCAAACTCCTTTCCTCATGTCAGAAATATCCAGATAGGTCTTTGAAAAGTATGAATTAGTGGTAAGAACGGAAATTAAAAACTGACACCTTGGATATGAACAAAGGATCAATGAAAAGCAAGACTCAGGAGCAGAAAGCTCTCCTCTCTTGGGAACATGAACTGAATCTGTGATGCAAACACATTTTTATAAAAAGGAAATTGTCCAACAGGGCAGCCACAATTAATCCAGATTTCATGCCAGTTCACTATTTTCTCATTATATTTCACTGTCTATTAAGACTGTATTTTTAAGATGCACTCTGAACTTCACATTAAATAGCCCTGCTGCTCAAAAAGCCATAACTCATTTACTAACAGCCTTTGTTGCTGTGCTTCAATAATGTAATCATTTTCTCTGTGTCCCAACCATATGATTATTCCTGTTGTGTAGGAAACTTAAGTCCAAGGAATGTCAGATCAAATATAAAAGCCTAGTGCTTACCCATAGTTTTTATTCAATTAAGTAGCTATTACAGAGCTCATGCTATTTCAAATTACATAATGCAGAATGCAGACACAGTCCTTTATTACAGATATACGTTTATCTAAACAAAATGGCACCAACACAATTCAGACCCATTACAATTTTTAAATTATTATGCTAAGGTGATTATTATATGGTAAGCAGTGTCTATGAGAGACAAGTGGGGAATCTGTGTCCTCCAGAAACCACACTTTGGGCACAGCGGCAGTATTATCTGAGATTTATTTGTGAAATTTCTAAATGCAAAGAAATAGTGCTGCTAAAATATACTCCTAGAGTGAAAGCACTGAGCTGCAGCTCAGAGAACAGTGTCATCACAGGCGATGTGTGGTAAGTCATGCATAGGGCTGGGACATAACACAGACAGAGGTGCCTAAGGCAGGGTCTGTGCAGCATTCAGATGTTTACACCAGAACTAAGATCTATAAAGCCCTGTTCATTCTCACCTAGTTGTGCTGTGCTTATTAAGCACCTCGCATGTTATCTCTGCACATGCCTTCTAGATCGCCCACAGGATCCATAAGGCTTCCTCTGCTCAGCATCTCCGAGGGCTCCGCCTAACCAGTACAGTGTTAGAGCTCCTACCACCCATTCCATCAGGAATTGGCTGCCAATTCCTGATCAGGTTTGGGGTCCTAACTAAATTGCTGCCAAGCACCGTAAGTGCCTTAACCTGCATAAGGCTGAGGGCCTTCCCTTTGCCGTTGCACAGCCTGCCCTCCAGGCACAGCTCTGCACCCCTTCAGCATTGCTGCAATGGCAGGCTCTCACCGAAAATGATTGCCAGCAGCGCGAGATCCTTCCTGTCCCTCTGTTCCTACCTCTTGGTTGTAGCTGTCCATTTAAGTGAGGGGCCTGGCGAGATATACGTCCTCTGCCCTGGTGATCAGAATACTCCTGTGGGAGGTGGAAGAGGAAGAAGTGAAACCCTCTAGGCAGAGCTGGGAATTACACCTGAATGTCTCACACCTGAAGATGTCCCAACTCCAGGCTGTTCAGTTAAAGGCAGGCAGGCTGTCACCACTCAGCATGCCTGCCGCCGTCAGCCTGGAGGTGAGGCTCACGCTGCCTTCCTGGAGATCCACTGCAATCAGCAGTCCTTCAGAAAACACTCGGTCTCTGATTTCTCCAGGGACAAGGATGCCTACTGGAACCCCTAAATCTGCTGATGAAGCCAACAAGAGGATAAAATTTTTTTTACACATCTCTGGATAGTGCATGTCCCACTTGCTCAATCTAAATAGCTCCTTTTTCTGAGTACAAGGCACTTGTTCAAATCTTTTTTGAACCTTCCTAGTGCACTATATTGGCAGCCAATTCCTGATCAGGTCTGAAGCCAGGCAAGATTCTTGCCTAGATCCAGCCTGAAATGGGTCTGGTACTGTTTTACCACAGGGAAAAAATAGAAATACGTCCAATTTAAGACAGACATTTTTGCAGCTGCCTTTTGTTAATCAAAAACTGGGCTAATTCAGATAAAGTTGAATACAGAACAGTGCAAATAGAGACAGGGAGTCTGTTATGATTTACTCATCAAATACCAAAAATAACATGAAAAGAAGGAGATGGCACAGAAATAGATACCGATTATGTAGAGAATGAAAAGCTGCATGAAAAAGAGAGTTTAGAGTGTCAGTTTCTATTTTTACAAATAAATCCCCCCCAACACCTTCCAAAGGTTTCTGTATTTTGTGTCCTTTTTTTTTTCTTCCCATAACAGTCAATGTGGTCCAAACTGGGTAATTCTGAACAGTATCATGCAAAGAGGAAGGACAGGGACAATTTCCCCACTTAAGCCACTTTATTGCCACAGTTGCAAGACAAAAAGAAACTGCTCACTGCTTGCTATCCCTCTTCCCCTTATGCCAGCTTCTGTCTGCAACTTTTTATTTCCAGCTCATTACAAGAAAGTAGTTTTATTGTCACATTTGGTTGGCAGCTGGAATTCTCCAAATGAGCTAAGCAGGGCTGAGGCGCATGCTCTCATCCCTCAGCCAAAACCCTGTAACATACGGTGCTGTTACATCTCCAAGCTTTACATGAAGAGGAAAACAGGCATCTGGGCTGGGTTTATTTGTAATGCTGTGGTTGCTGGATTAATATGAAAAGACAGATGAAGGCAGACACTTTAATTACTTCACCCTAACTTTTTATTACAACATCAAGTAAAATGGTGAGTTACAGAGGATAATGGGCGTGAAACATCTGGGATGAAGTCACACACAAGCTCATGGTTTGTTATCTGCCGATAGGGTTTTAAATATTGGTAATTTCTGTACATGCATCTTTGTGTTATATCTTATTTTCTTGATAAATCATTTCAGGATTACTTTAAGCTGTGAGGTAGCTACTAAGACTGGGACCCCGCTTTTTTCTTCTGGAATTTTCTGAACTGGGACTGTATCGCCACAGCCGCCCGCTCTGTCTCTGGCGCGTCCATGTCTATGTCAAATTCTTCTTGAACCTTCTTCTGCCCATCTGCCCAAAGAAAACAAAACAAAACATCAGCAGCTTTTTCAAACAGTGATAGTCTCTAGACAGCACAGGTGGAAAACCTTGCCCCTCTTTCCTTCACAGACACAGCCATGATCATGGGGAAACACATTCAGACAAAAATGTGGGACCAGTTTCTGCAAACACAGCTGACTAAATCCCCCACCCCCTCCCAACAGCAGAGCCTGTAACAGCCCATTGGTAGCTGGGCACTGAGGAGGGACATCCAAATGGTCCTCAGCAGTCACCAAGCATCACCCTGATGTCTGAGCAAGTCCTCTCCTCCCAGGGAGCTAACAGTGAGGGACAGAGGGACCCTTCTGTGCCCCCAGCAGGTAGAAGTTACTCATATCTTCATGTTTACTCTAAAACAAAGGCACTTTAAAATATTTTGAAGTAGAGATTGAGAACCTGTTCCTGTCTCACATCCTGCATTAGAGGAAGAGAGAATACTTCCTGAGGCAAATTTCCATCCTTTATATTTGTTTCCTGCCTCATCCCTTTCAACACATACAGCTCTTCCGCTTTGAATCATTTATGTTCAATCTCCCAGACACACTGCTGCTTCCCTCACTTCTCTGTTGTTGCCTTTCTCTTTCAGTCCTTGGCTCTTTGCCTTCCTTTATTCCCAGCCCTCAGCTTTTGGTTCAACTGCATTCGGCCTCCACGTGAACAACCCAGCTGATATCGCTGAATTTTGTTTCATCCACCTACGTGTTAAAAATGCAGCCCTCATAAAACTCCTGCCCTCATCGCAAAGATAACCCCAATCTGCCTGGACTAACAAAGTGAGAACACACATTCACTCCGCTAACCTTGTCAGGAGTTTCTCTCCTCTGTAAACTTGTTTGTTAAACTCACTTATGTAATTGTTGTATGCCAGTCCTCCAATGCACATCATGCCAGGAGACTGCAGACAGCTCTACTTGAAACAACTGTGGGAATTCACCCATTGTGAACTACTTTGCTTTTTATTCTTGAGATTAATACCTCTGGGATGCTTATCCCCAAGTACTGCTAATGCAAATCAAGGGAAACTCTTTCAATGTATTATTAAAATGAAATTTATTCCCCCCTCTATCCCTCCTTCCTGCTAGAAAACAGGGATGCCATTTCATGATTTTAGCCTGAGTATTGCAGTATTTTTGGCCTTTACTTCTTATCCTTATTCAGAACTCAATTTTTCATGACCAGAATCCACTCTAAACTGGGCAAACTTTTAAAGGGAAGGTTTTGGCATATTCCATACCGATTCTAATTTAACTACACTAACCAAATAAATGCAGCTATGTTAATGTAAAAAAAGTTCCCTTAATACTTTGTCTTATTACAAAGAGTATTTCAGAGGAAAGAAGAGAATGTAAGAAGAAAGAGAAAGTCTGGAAAAGAAGAATAGCTTGAGAGTTTACCATAACTTTGATTACACGATATGATGAAAAGTGATATTATCAAACCTGAGATTTTATGAAAAAAAGTGAATTTTAGTAATATTACACCACATTTCCACAGCCATTAAATCCAAGAATCCACATGGTTTGTGTACCTATTCAAAGAATACAACCATCTTAAGTACAGAAATACAATTATTGCATTATTTTTCATGGGAAAAGGGAGGTAAAGGTCAGCAGTGACCTCCTTATGCTCACCAGCTGTTGACACAGCCAAGGAGCTCCCATTAAAGCTGTGTTATATACTGAAACTTAGTGTAGCTTGTTAAAGAAACAGAAATGTCTGTACCAGTTCCTAAACTAACAACTACAACACAAAAACACTTTGTGAAAATTTTCATGTTGCCAGATAGCATCTCCTCCCCGTTTCTGTCTACACTCCAGAGTAACAGAGATATTTTTTTAATATAAATTTCAAAAGGATATATCATTTACATAATGACTTAGTACCTTTTTTTGTGGTATATTGTGGGGTTGGTTTTGATTTGGTATTTATGGGTTAAAGGGAACTAAGACAAGAAATCACAATATTTGGAAATAAGCCATATTTTTTCCTGTAAAAAAATAAGACTTTTCAGTCAGAACATACAAATCTAGGTAATAATTTGAAATTTTTGAGCGCATTTTTGAGCTAGCTCTAACAGAAATCCCTTTGTGACATCAGTAATAAGATTCTGGTTTTTTTGTCCATATGTCAGAATCTCTCCTTTATTAATAGCCCCCTATTAACTTACTCTAAAGAAAAGAATATTACTTATAGAGAAATAGTCTTATTTCTTATGGAGAAATATTTTATCTAAATATTTATACTAGTAATGTAGTAAGTATTTAATTAACTTTGACACTGATGAGACTAATGTATTCTTCTTGTTTGAAGATTTTCATTTTTGTTGTAACATTCTCAGTCTTGGATTCCTCCCTAGCCACTCACTGGACACAGCTGTCAGTCTTAACAGTAGAAAACAAAAGTGCGGTTTATGCATCAATTTTAGCTTTTCAGTATATAAATTACTGTCCCTTGGAAATGTCAATAGGGAAAGCTAGATGGAGGGATGAGTAGAAGACAATTGGTTTCATACCTCTTGATGAAATCTGGCTTGTAAGATTCATTTCCTACCACAGCCAAGTCTCAGCGGTATGTTAACTTGCAGTAATGACTCAGCAATCTCACATTAAGATTTACAGACCTTAAAAACCTCAGCATTTAGTATACTTTTTCCTCTAGAATTTCCAGGACAGTTAGTAATTGCTTTATGTGAATCATGATTACTGCCTTAAAATCAACTGTACTACAACAATCTACCATACCTGAAGATCTACAGTAACTTACCATATTTTAAGACCTATTTGACTTCCTTTTCTTTTTTGATCCATTCTTGTCGAAATCAAAACTAAAATTCCTTATGAATTCTTTTTCTGTTTTTATTTTTTTCCAATCATTAAGGAGAAATGGTAGGATGAGAAGCTTTCAGCCATGATTTTAACTTGTAGATTAAGAAATTGGAAGTGTTCAAAAGGGCCAAGACATTTATATGGTCATGAAGAAATTTATTGTTAGCTTACAGATGGTACAGAAGTACATATAGAATGATTACACATATTTGCATAACGTACATTATAATAAAACATGTATATAATCTGTATCTGATGTATATGATATACCTGTGTTTTCTTTCTCCCTATGCTCATCTTTGTCTTTCTCTTTATAAATATATATGTATGGTATATCTGCATTTGACTATGTAGAGAATATCTATGAACACACATAGAAATACACAGACATTTTCTTAAAGAGTTTTAAGTCCTGTGTGAAACTGGAAAGAGCTGGAAAAGGTATTTCCTAAATTTTGGGAGTGGATTTTCTTGGAGTTCTCCCCAAAACATTTTCCACTGATGGCTGTCACAACACAGACACTTTAACAGATGGATTGTCAGTCTGGAGAGAGAATGAAGTGGTGTGCCGTCTTTGGCTTTGTCTATGCTAAAAGAAAAAGACTCTAGCTTTTGCCTTGAGTTGCTTTGCTAAAAGCAGCCTAATGATTTAAATTATACTGCTTCAGTTTTACTAATCAGAGTTAAGAACATGAATTGACCTACCTAATCACGGTGAAAACCCAGCCTGTGCTTGGGACCTGCACAGACCAGAGATGACCTCACTGCACCAATATGAGTGACTGAAAGCCTTTTTGCACCCTTTGTACTGTATGTATATACACCTATGCCACACTAGCTTTTATCAATCAGTAGCTGTTCATGAACCTTGAACACATAGGCTCAAGGTATAAGCGCTCAAGTCATAAAATTTATGCAGAGAACTGAAAGCAAGCCCATAGAATTGCCCCTCTTTCAGCCATTGCCTCCCACCCATAGCTTTCCTCACAAGGGATCACTTGCTTGGAAGCAGTCTGAAAACTCAGGGAATTTTTGTTCTCAGCAGGCTAGAGCATAAACTCTTGCACAGGCTTTACTCTTGAACTTGCTTTTATCACTCCTACCGGTGGAGGTCAACCATTCTAACAAACCCCCTTTTTCTGAGCTACTTTTATGTAGCAATAAAGGTAGATCTGGATTCCTTCCCCACTTCCAGTCACACACACTTTTGTTGGTATTTACACTTTCTAAACTATGTGCAGATTTCTTCCACGTGGATATTTGAGGATCCCTGGTCTACTTCCACAGGCCCACATGAGGAAACAAGGAAAAACAAGAGTGTTGTCTGTAGACTTCAACTCACAAGCTATTTGTGATTTTGAGGGATTCAGAAATAAAAAAAAAAATTGATAAGCACTGGCCTGCACTTTCTGAAGAGATCTGGCTTCATTAGCACCATGAAAAATAAAACCCCTCACCTTTGTCACTACACTCAGCTATTTCAAGGCTTTTCCTGAAGGATTTCTTCATATTTAGTCCAAATTCCTTCTCCCAGATAATGACTCCCGCTCTTCTTCTGAACATGCCATGACAAGGCAGGGGAGTCAGTACATGTACCTGCTGGGTTCTGATGACCGCCAACAGGGGAGGTGAACAGAACAATCCCACACTAACAGTCATAGGCTGGCCATAACACAAGTCGAGTACCTGATGAGTTTTTCAAAATCATTTGTAAGTGCGGACTGACTCTGGCCATGTGTCAATTCAGGCAAATCCGAGATGTGGTGGAACAAACTCCTGGGAGCACAACATCAACTGCTTGATGAGTCCCACCATCATAGAGAGCACCCAGTCTGGCACTACAGACAACTTTGCAGGACTAAAGACTGAGACAACTTGCAGGGTTCAGGTTTTACTTCAGTATATGCAATAGTCATCCTAGCAGGATAGCCTGAAACTGCATCTAATTAGCTGTTTTCCAAATCTAGCATTCTGAAAGCTCATTCCACATCGTTGCAATTGAAAAAGATCTATTTATTCCATTTCCAGATGAAACATTGGAATGTTGTCTCTGTAATCTGTTACAGCGCCTCATAAACCATTGCAAAGCCTGGATGGATAACGAAACTGCCTGTAACAAGGAAAGCAATCAAGTCTTACACACAAATCTACCCAGCAAACTCTGAAGAATTGTGGTACAAGTGTAATTATTCACAAATATGCCTTCAGCTATTTCCTTCATTTACTTTTCAACTATAAAGTACAATGAATTGTGACAACACTGGAAAAAGAAAACACTGCTTATTCCATACAGGCCAAAACCCTAAAGCAGTCCTTTGTGACCTTTGAACAATTGCTAAACAGAACAGTCTTTCTGAAAAGTGTTCATGGAAGGGCAAAAGCTGGTGGGATGGACTTGGTGGAAAAGACGACTCACTCTTTATTCTCAGAATTTCTCCATCCTCCAGATGAAATAGAGTTTGCTTGTCACCTTCTGGAAAAACATTCAGCATGAAAAATTGCACGGGCTGGAGACTCTAAATGGCATTTCACGTCTTAAGTGCTATCCTCCTCCCCTGCTCACCCAGCCCACGTGTAACAGGAATTACAGAACTATACTGAAGATGGAATATACTCATAAAAATACTGCATTTTTCAGGGGCTAAAGTGCAGCATTTGGAAAAGGACTAAATAAAGTGTGGGACAGAATCACAGTGCCCCATAGCATGCCAGAAGTGGCATCTTGCCTCTGGCAGGATCATTACCTCCCACTGTTCAGATTATTCAAGCTGTGACAGTCTTTATGCTACTCTGATCCCAAGCTATTACACCAGTCTGTCCAGTGAGGCAGAACAGTCCCTAATTAAAGAGGACCAAAATGGGCAGGAATCTCACGGATATTGACATTCATGTGGAGCATTATCTTTATGTGATGGGAAGAATCATTTTATCTGACTAGACTCCACAAAGCAACCAGTGAGCTAGAGAAAACATATGGGTGCTTAGATGTATGGAGACCAGATTTAACTCCTTACAAGTACCAGTTTTGAAAATCAAGAGTTGATGAGGCCATACTTCTCTCTCTGTATTCATTTGAGGGTTGAGGAAGTGAAGGACAGGGTCTCATCTTCTTCTAGGGGAGTCAATCTAGCCTTTTCTTTCAGTGCAAGACGAGGAAAAACACCACTATAAGTGACCTCATGGCTGAAGAAAGGAGACTGTCTACTGCTCAACAGTAAAAATTGTCCAGTCAGTTGCCAGAGTACATTACTCAGTAGGATCTCTCTAAGTCTTTATTTTGGTCACCCTGCTGCTCCCCAGCAGACTCTCACTTTACAAGGCAGCTGAAAAGATGGCAATGTTGGGTGAGCGGACATTGCCCAAGCTCAAGAGAGGAAAGGAAGGCAGTATTGGAATGCAGACAAGAGCCTTAATCTGACCTTGCCTCCATTTATTTCCTAGCCTTTTCTCTTGGTGAATAAAATGCCAATTAGAGGCCTCTCTGAGATCACCAGCTCAGCAACTACAGTTTGTGTCTCTTTGTGGCATCAGGAACAAACATCTCCCAGAGCCTTGAGCATTGCACTCATTCTGCCACCTCACCGCTTAGTGTATTTTGGCCCCATCAACTCCTCAGCCACAAGAGGCACAATCCCTTCAGCCCTCTGAGCAGTGACCATGGGACTATGCAAGACAGAAATTACGTCTTCTTCCCCTTCCTCTCCATAGCTGTACAATGAGGTATCACTATCTGACTTTTACATAGATAATACAACTCAAATGATCAGCTACTTCATTTTTAAGGACATTTTCTCTAATTAGTTTAGGAATAACACAGTAAGTTTTCTTCCTACTCATTAAAAATGCTGCAGGGTGAGATACCCATTTTGTGACTACATCATTATATTTGTTCTTGTTTCTTCACTCTATATTGAATCCAGAGATTCAAGGGCCACTTTCCAAAGTCAAAGGCTGCCTGTTCTGTTTGAGTGTCAGTAGGCAGGCACTCAACAGCGGGGGAGTTTATAAGTTTACACAAGGGTATTCATTTTCCATGGTCAGTTATTTGAAGGTGGCAGGTGCTGGAGAAGTGTAAAGTCCACACAGCAACCATCTCTGAAACTGAAAAGCAAACCCTGGAGCTCAGCAGTCTCCTGTGCTCAAAAGCACAGTGTGAAGGGAAATAAAGGTTATCATTACTGATCAGAATAAATGTAAAAGCTATTTTTATCTGAACCACACCAATCAGCCCCTTAATATCACTCAAAGCAAGCCAGAAAAGAATTAACATCTTTCTATTAGACTGTAAATTACAATTTGGCATAAAGAAGATGACTTCATTAGGCAACCAGAATTCTTTCTTCTTCAATTTGACCTTTACTTTTGTCATGCAGTGTTGTTATCTCGACTTTGAAAAATTAGTTTTGCTCTAGAAAATAGTAGTTGTTCTTTTATGATTTTAAAAATGTTATTTCAGCATGAGGCTTTTGAAGCGTTTGATGAATCTTTTTTTCCTAGTTGTAATAATGTTGGAGAGCAGCAATACTATTTCTGACATAAGATAAACGAAGTAGCAAAAAATTATGTATACTGGAGTAACACGTAATGAAACGGAACAGAATAATAATAAAGTTCAGTTTACAAAAACTGCATTTTCAACTAATTCAGTCAACTACAGATGAATTTATTTTGCTTAACAATTAATAGAGACAAATATTGTTTTTCTTTAAATGCTAATATTATTTAAACAATCATTCCTCATCTCCAAAATAATTAATATATCACTTACAGAATTTAAAAAGGCTTACAAATGCATAACTGATGCATAGATAGGTATGTAAGTGTTAATGGCAATCCATGAGGTATTCTGGGCACAAAAAGAGAGGCCATAATTCACATCCCCATGTGAAGACCAAACTTTCTGGAAGTTTAACTAGGAAAATATCAAATTAAAATTGCCATCTTAGCTGTATAATCTTATCTCTCAGTAGCTAAAGCTGCATCTGAGAAGTGCTAGACTGACTGAAAAATGCAATGGAAGCCTTCAAGAACCAAAAGGAAGTGGTGCTGGGGATCAAATGCTGGCACAGTCAGGCCCCTCTGTCACTGCAGAATGATAGCCCACCAGCAGGGATAACACACTTAGCCCTACGTCCTCTCCTCTAGGAGTGCCATGATCCTCCTCACAAATTCACTGCAAAGTTATGACTGCAAAGTCTTTTTTTGCAGCTGCATACATGTGATCCCCAATGTCCCAGCCAAGTTTTAAATGGGAATCATTATGATGTGTTTTTAATTTCCTGTGCAATTTCCAGTTCTCACTTCCTCAGTAAACACTGTGCCTTTAAACAGTTTTGCTGTTTGGCTGTGGGAAGAGCTGCATTTCAGCAGTGCGTGAAGTAAGCTGCTCTCCTGCCTTACTAGTCAACTGCTTGATTAATGTATGATCAGTTACTTTCCTATTATGGTAGTATTCAGGCACTCCAAGTCATAGCTGGGAACCCTATCGTGGTTACAAATACAGAACAATAAATTCTCCCCCTTCTGCCATCCCTCAGTATTATGAGCTTTGCAAAAGTGACTTTAGCAATGAAGTTTAAAATAACAACAGGAGAACTACCTCAAGGCTGCCTCCTAGGCTATGGCCACAGCAGCACACTACCCAAGGCCATGCTATGCCTCAGGACCCATTCACAGCTTTTCTAGAGCATGTCACAGTCAGCACAGCCACTGGCATGGCTGGGACTGTTCCTGCCTGGCTACTGTAGCCACATCGCATGGCCGGGACCCGACCTTGCAGGCAAGGTGGATGAGAACACACTGCATTCTTGAGAGAAAGAGAGTTTAGCTCTATTGATGCAAGCTGTCCTGCACCACTTTGCATGGAAGTCAGAGAAAAGGCTTTAGCCCATTTTCTAATAGATGCGTAGCTTCCAGCACTTCAAAACACTTTAAAACACTTTGTAGCTCTAAACCGCTAAGGAACTGACTCAAAATGAGTTGGCACTTGCTATTGATTGTGTGATGACCAACAGTACCTGAGAGACCTTGCAAGGAAAATGTGAAAGAGGAGTGCTCATCTCACAACGTGGTACTGCTTCCCTTGTGTTGCATAATGGCCTCACTTTTCAGGAGCGCTTCTACCCCACCTCCTGTCCCTCTCTCTCTCTTTACAGTTTAGAAGAGCAACTAGGGAATTAGCTCAGAGAAATGGCAGTGATCACAATATGCCACATAGAAGTAGCAGAAAAGAGGGCTCAAATTCATGCACTGCCAAAGCGAGATGAGCTGGGGAAGATGGCATAGGTTACAGAGGAAAACCTGTCAATCAGAAAAAGGAGAGGAGTCAATCAAAAGAACTACAGTATAGAGTCAGAATGTGTTTCTCTTCAAATACAAAATGAAGAAAATGAAGAGTGATATTTTGCCTTGCTCATATTCAAAGTGGAAATAAGGGCAGTTTCTAGGTGCCATTGTATACCAGCAGATCTCTGTTAGTAACTAATGAGAGCACTATTTTAAGTTTTCACAGTAACTTTCATAAAAACTGTAACATGAGAGCTTGGAAAGTCACAGTGAGAAGATATTCTCCTCTTGTAAAATCCATCATCAAGTCTTAATTACAAAGTATTCAACCACACACTCTGCAGTGGACAGTATAAAGTATAGGAACTGAGCTTTGCCACTCAGTATCACACCCTTAAGCAAAAGAATCATTTCAGTCTCTTTTATGCCTTACAACATGATACCAAAAAACACCTTGTAAATAAGATTATCTGTAAGCAGCATTCTACTGCACTGCATAGATTAAATGCAAGAAACAAATTATGCCCAAACACTGCAACTTTTATTTGTGTGAACATGGCCATTGTTCTGTGCTGGTAATAGGATAATTACTTTGGCACAATCCAACCATGAAAAAGCCACTGTTTTAAAACTGATATGTATAATGGGTTTTTTACATCTTGCACTACCTGCCAGCTTGAAGGCACTTGAGGAGGCAGTTGGGCCATTCTCAAAGCGTTGCAGACAGAAGTGGAGCTTGTAAGGTTAAAAATTCCCAAGGAAGCATCTGGAGTCCTTCAGAGACAGAACAAAATTGTCATAGGGTACCGGACCCGGCCCACAGGCTGAGTTGAACAATCGTACTCTAAGAGATTCTTTTGGGAGTGTAGTTGGCAAAAGAAAGTTTGACACATCTCCATAAAAACCAAACACATCCCATCAGCAGAGCCCCAGAGGTGTGATGGATATAAAACCTAGGCTTCTGGAGCCACTTCTGGAACAGTAAGGGGGAGACAAATGAAGATCCCGTGACAATATGACTCTGAAAAAGGATGAGAAGGAATTATATGATGGAGGGTGTTGTCAGTGTATTCCAGGCTGTCTTGCCCAACAGCCATTTGGAAAGCATGTCGTGCAGAACATATAGTTCAGCCACAGTTTGAGCAAAGACCAGCATACTCTGACAGATATCAGTTTACCATGAGACCTGACCTGCTCCTCCATCGATTGGCTTTGCAACTTCTGCTCCAGCATTCACAAGTGCAACCAGACATAGTGCTGGATTGATGCACTCTGGCTAGTAGTCTTACTAAATGTTCTGTATGGTGAAATTTTCTCACAAAAGGTACAGAATTTTAATGCCTCTGACTCCTGAAAGCAGTTACCCAGATGTAGTTTTCCAACAGGAAGCAGAAGGGGTCTAGGAAACTTCCACTGTCTTTTTTTGCTTGGGCTGTTATCCGAACGGAATCATTAATTTGAGTTTTCCATGTCTCCACTGAACATAAAAAGCCACATTATACGTTTATTTCCCTTGCAGGCGGCCTTGCTTAACTTTCTTAAGAAGAGAAGGGCACCTCAAGAGAATGCATGATAGCACTGAAATAGCAGGAAGGGGGAGACAAATTAAGATCCTGCGGCAATGTGGCTCTGAAAGAGAATGAGAAGGAATTATATGCTGGAGGGTGTTGTCAGCGTATTCCAGGCTGTCTTGCCCAAAAGCCATTTGGAAAGCATATTGTGCAGAAGCACATTAGGCCAAGCATTTGAAAACCTGGATTCTAGATAAAAAGCTCTGTCCAATTCCTGAGAAAAATTCACCTAACCTAACTTGGAGGTGTTTACATTGGAGCTCATCAGGAGCTCATTTTAGAAGAAATCAATGGAGAAAAACAGGCACTTAAAGGGTGCAATTTATCTGATCTACTTTAGGTAGACATTTTAGGATTAATTCACCCTTGAATCCCCTTCCTGTATTGGCTAGCTCTCTATTAGCTATAAAAGGAGCTCAAGGTGACTAGTTCTGATGTAGATATTGATACTTAATCAAATCAATAAGATTTTCTGATCTTAGTGGTGCCTGAACTACATATTGTAGAATTTTGTATGAACACACTAACCTGGTTTTTCATGTGAAACTTTTTCTTGTCAAAGACATTATTTAGTCCTTATAAAAGGTATTATACTGAAACTGTGGCACCTAAGAAATCTTATTTGCTTCAGAAGGGAAGAAAACAAAATAGAGAGGCATACCTTTTCACAGTACTCTATCTGCTTCCATCCCATTGTTTGCAAAGAGAGAACAGCTTACCTTCAATAGAGGGTCAAAAGAAACATCTGTTGCCTCTGCTGAGATTGCCAGTGAAGCTGCCAGTTGTGCAGCTGATCTGGATCCTCTCATATTCCCTCAGGAGCTGACTGAACAGTTTGCACACATTTTTATAGATGTATAGTTGAACAGAGAAAACCTGTATCAGCACCTTTTGCTATCCTTTCAGTTTACTTCAAGGATAGTGAATTTTTGTGTATGTATGTGTGTCTGCATGATATGGAGAGAATTTCATGCTCAAAAGCCTTTTTTTTTTTTTTATAAAGTGTACATCAGTAAGACTTCTTATATTTCCCTAATAAGGGATTACAGTTAACACCATGACAAGCAATATCAATAGCTTCATATGAACAAGCAGGCAAATGACAGTTGCTGTGAGAACTATAATTGAAATTGCAACCTAGTGCAAACACCAAGTCTCTATTCTTCAGCTAATAACGAGCCAGGTGATGGCTGCTGCCATTCTGCTGAAGAGATGCTCAAAGGAACCTTGTTACAGCTAGCACGTGTCAAAGGCAGCCATTACCTGACTGCAGGACTGAAACTACATAAAAGAGAAGAAACAAAATGGGTGAATAAGATGTACTGGATGTGCTGGAAAAGACAAATACTTTTAAAACGTATAGTTAGCCCTGACTCTCATTGCTGATCCAAGCCAAGGAAGGCTCCCACTGACATGAGATTATAGTCTGCGTGAAAACCATAGTGATCACCTCCTAGTATAGTTCCCCAACATGAGACTCCCCTCCCCTTCCTTCCTGGGTCCTGTGCAGCACCTGTGGGTAAGGAGGAGGCATGGCTCCTGCCCTGAAATCTTAGCTGATGTGCACTCAGAGAATTCTAGTTTTTACAGTACAAGTATACACACATGTTCTTCAAGTGCCAAAGCACATAAGTTACTGCCTCATGATTCCTTAATGGAAGAAATACAACCCCCCCATACATCCTTATCATCATCATCTTTTGTTCTTTCCCCTCCCCTACTGTAGAAACTGATGCTAAGGTTAATATGACTATTAGCTCCAAGACAGAATGTGAGCATAGCTCTGCTCTTCCACAAATTTCCTTTTACGGAGTAATACAAGAGACCTTATTGGCACATAGGACAATTTACTGTTTGGCATAAGGAAGTAAAAAATGGCAATGAACAGATTCTCTACAAGAGTGGGGAAATGAATCCAGAAGGGCAAAGTGTCCTTCTCAGCAGTTTGTTCATTACTTATAGACAGTTACTGTATTATGAGGCCAAAGCCTGGAATTCTAACAAGTCAATACCGAAGCACTGTGGGATTTCTCATTCCTGACTTTAGTGTCTGTATTTATTGAGTGAGGACTGATGGTATAGGGTAATGTAATTTTCCAAGCCTTTTCAAAGTAGCTGAGATTAATGAGCAAGGTCAGGCACCAAAAGTATGAGACAGCACTTAAGACTCTGCTTTTACTTTTTTTTTTTCCTTTTCCCCATCTCAAAAGAAAATTAAAAAAACAAACAAATTCCAAATCTTCTCAGTCCCAGGCACTGGCTCAGCAACACCTTCTTTTGAACTTGATGCTATTTCAGATAAAAGGTGAAGGGGTTGATCTCCCATAAGAATGCAGTTGTATGTTCTGACAAGCATCTGACTAAAGCATAGATCATTAAGGCTGGGCTGCAGTGGGCTTATTCTCAAGTGTGTAGCAAGAAGGAGCATCCACTTTTTTATAGCCTATGTATTGATTAATCATACCTACATCTCATTTTTAAATGTTGGTAAAAGCAAGTACGTTTTTCCAATAAACTCACAGTGAAAGGAGGAGGTAGGGCCATACTCCTTAGCTTTTTTATATATCAGGAGATTATGAAGCATGCAAGGGAAAATGGTCTTTTATTCTAACAGATGGTGCATTTAAACCCACACAGTACACTGAGGACACAAAGAAAGGTTATACATGCTTGAAATGCAGTGCATTTCTGAGCTGCCAATGCCAGTGGTGGCTATGAAGTAACACAGTGGCGCACCACCCAAGCTGCCTTCCAGCCCTCAAAGCTATAACAAATCTATTTTTGTCACCTGGAGCCTTCCCAGCAGCACCTTCTTTTGCTTGGCAATACCTCCTAACAGGGTTCATGTATAACAACACCTACTCAAGTACCCTTAATACAGCACCATTCACCTTTACAATATACATGGCCTCAAGATGGAAGAATAGGATAGTGAGAATAACACTGATCCATAAGCAACACTTCCCCCTGTAGCTCTCTGCCTTGTGCTGAGAAGGCTTACAGTGA
This sequence comes from Mesitornis unicolor, assembly GCF_000695765.1. Taxonomy (NCBI): domain Eukaryota; kingdom Metazoa; phylum Chordata; class Aves; order Mesitornithiformes; family Mesitornithidae; genus Mesitornis; species Mesitornis unicolor. Next base: position 15,528 of record NW_010177885.1, on the reverse strand, counting down.
GAGTGAAACAGAAGTGGCATTAAGCTGTGCAGGGATTTTGCCAGGTGGTCACTACACATGTTAATTTGTGTATTTTCTTTTAATTTTATCTTTTAATTAAAAAGAATGGGTGGATGGTGTTCCTTTGTCTGAAGGACAATTACATAAAAAACCCATACAACTTTTGTGCAATGAATTGGGAAGTTCTAGCACAGTAAACATTAGCAAGGTTCAAATAGAAATTCTCTGCTATAAATACATGGTATATGTTCTGTATCCTTGCAGATTCACAAGGTCAGAAGGTGATGGAATGGTTTGCATTTAAATACAAAATGTTTAAAATACAAAAAAATAATTAAAACAAAAAAAAACAAGGTTCACTGAGATGAGGTTGTCTAGAAGAAAGAAGAAGGTTCCTATTCATTCTATTTTTGTTTTCACCTCACTAAGTTTTCATGTGGTGCCTTTTAAACAACTGCTATTTAAAAACAATTTTATCAGGAAGGATGGGCATTAATTTAACAAAGCACTGCAATTGCAATTAGAGAGTTATTAAACCCAATGCCAGATACTCTAATTGACAAGAAAATCTAACTGAGGCCAGGGAATAAAGGTTTCCCTCCTGCTTAAGTTGTATGTTTATTGTACACGTAAAGCTAACTTAAAAGCATACACAGGTTGCAAAGTTGAGCACGAAAAAGACAGCAAAGAACAAGCTACACTGATACCATCATGTAATTAATTCATACACTACTAATTCTGGAAAGTCCTGTTTCAAACTCTTGACTTTGCAACCTTCATAGTCTTAGGAATATGTGTTTCATAGATGTGAAGAAAAAAAAAGTTATATCCTGCTACAACATACGGACATCCACATGGTTCCTCAGCATGACTGTTTTGAACTGTTAGATCCACCACATAGACCTCTTGTTTTAATGAAGTTACTGACTGTGGTAGTAGGCTGTTG
>NW_010177885.1:0-14551 GCF_000695765.1 Mesitornis unicolor | reverse complement strand
CAGCAGGAAATGGGATTAATTGCATATTTTGCTAGTGGATTTCATACAGCTGACAGGAAAGAAACAATGAGACGATGGACAGTAAGGGCTGCAGGCTCAAGGATTCCCATCACTCACTGATGCCTTTGGATGTGGTGGCTATTTCTGTTCCACCCAATCTGTACAAACTCAGGGCTAGCCTCATCTCTTCGCCAGTCTAGATCTTCATCATGGGTCTTAGTAGACCTTAACAATGCTGTTTTTCATTTGGTTAGGCTTAGTCCCCAGAACTGTACAAGGGCATCCCCTAATCTCAGAACTCCACCCCAGCCCCTTCCCATACTAGCTGGCTTCTGGCCTCCTCCAGTTCTCACATCCCTGTTCATATTCCTCCCTCCCAGTACCACTTTCCATTCAAAAGTATCAAACCCTCTCTAATACTCTAGGGTTTTAGTTTCCTGATGCGACTTATTGAACTCCATCATTCCATCCTTTGACCTCCTTGCTTCAGCTTTTGTGATCATCTGTTCTAAGGAAGGAGGTACATTTCCTCCTAAGTAATTTATTGAGAACATAGAAAGGGCACCACCACGCTCCTAGTTTCAGCTCCCAGCCAAAGCATAGCTTACAGAGGCATGTAGCAGCAGGTAAGGAAAACTATAAATTCCTTAGGCCTTGCAAAAACAGTGTTGGTTTAGTTGTTTTAGTGCTTACTATTTGGCTCAGTAGTGATGTTTTCATTAAAAAAATAATTAATTGCTTCACTGAACACAGGCAAGTGTAAGACTTGCCTTTTTAAACATTTATAACTTGGCCAGTTTTGAAGATAGAAAAGTCACATCCCAGATGGCAAATCTTACATTTATGTTCAAAATGACAAAGGCTCAGAACAGTCAAAAAAAGGCAACCAGAAATTGTTTTTAATTGCTAGGCATGCTAGCACTTTGTTCAAGCCTCATTTATGGAAACAACTAGAATGACTTTGCTGAACTCTTCCAAAAAAAAAAAAAGTCTGCTTGAGGCAAGCAATCAGCATGACAAATTTCAGCCTAAGAAATTGGATTTTGGCAAGGCTGTGTACAACTGAAAAGGGAGCTTTCAACCAGCAGAGTTCAGCAACTCTGACAATTGGCCTTGCCACCAGCCCAGATTGTAACAAACAAAGTGTATGTAATATGAGTAAAAGAATGAAAACTAAATTAAAAAAAAAAGTTATGGATAGCTCGAATATCTTTATAAGGGGTCAAAAAGAGAGTGTGTATAATCTTGCACTGGTGTTTTGAGAGTTGCCAATGCTTTATTGAAGTTTTAACCTCAGGAAAAAAACAGAAGGTAGAGTCACTTAAGATGACTACATGGAAGACAAAATTAATTAAAGCTCTCCCTTATATACTTTGTGTTTGAGAATTTATTTAGCACTTGAATCTGCTCCTAATTTAAAACTTACCTAGAAAATATCTTCCCCTGTGTGAATTTAAGCTTTGGCAGGCATTTTTTGGGTTCTGTTTGGATTTACAGACATGTTAGATTGTCAATAAAGCTGATCATAAACAGCACCTGAGCTGACACACATGGTTGACCACCCTCAGATCATTACTCCAGCTTCTGTGTCCTAAACTATAGGGATTAATTTTTCCTTCCCTTACTTTTGAGGATTACAAGCCCCATAAGCTTACAAGGGGTTAGCATCTAGAAGTACAACTAGCAATTTCATGCATTTCCTCTGCATCAGAAAATACAAGCTGGGTAGAGGAATGAAGGATTTATGTTAGGACTTAAACCCCTGACACCACAAGTACTGGCATATGTAGAATGCACAGTACACTAGTTCCTGTTGCACTAATAACCAGCTCATTTTCTTCACTGCTTGAATTTTAGACCTGAATGTAAACAGGTGATTACATATGATTACATATTTTTTATTTCTTTTGCACAGGAAACCCAACATTTACTCCCTCCTTCCTTCCCAAGCTAATAACACAGACAGAGAGAACAATTAAAAGCCTTGTTTCCAAGTCAGCTATTTTAAAGACTGAAACTGCTTTTCTCTTCCTTAAATGCAGTGCTTTCCTTCCAGATGTTTCTTAACTCACCTGGCCTATGCTTAAATCTAGTCTAGGAAAGAGTAAGTGATTTGAGACTGGAGAGAAAAGAGAGACTTTGAGTGAGGGGCTCCAAATTAGAGCAGTAAACAAGTAACCTTCTTTTGGTGAATGTATACTCTTATTATTAAAGACAGACCAAAACTTTGCCTGGGAAAATAAGAGGAAGGAAAATTAGGCAATCAGAGGGAGAAGTAGCACTTCACCTAGCTGTACTGAAGAGACATGAAATTCTCTGAAGGAGAAAGTATGAGGAGTGAGAAAGAAACATAGCATGAGGGAGACAGTAAGTAAGCAAGACAAAGAAGAAACTGCTGGTGGAAAAGATGAAAGGAAAACTTCAGTTTTTACACAGAGAAGAAGAAATTAAGGAATAATTAACTTCACCCATTGTAGCAGCCTGGCCTGTCTGACAGAGAAGACCAGTAGCTTGGAATCACCCCAGAGCATCCCACTGCCCCACATGCTTCATCTCACTTTCATGGGCACACACTTGTTACCTGTGAGAATAAGGAGTCTCACTAGCAGAAAAAAAAATATTTATACAAGATATTGACTGGTTAGAAGCTTCAGTATAGTGAATGCCTTTTGAACCTTGCATAAACCAGTAAAAGTCACTTCCAGAATAGTTACGACAATTTGCACCAAGGATCCCAGTCTCTGGTTTTGACTGCTTACCTCAATCTGTCCAACCTTTTCTGACTACCAATAACCAGAACAACTTTTTAAATTTTTTTCTTAAACCAAATCAATCAGATTTTTCTCCTGAAACAAGCCACTTAGGGGACAGAATGCTTTTTTTGAACTGCCTGAACTGAAAGTCTACATTGCTTTTTGTTTTGTTTTCTGGTACGCTTGGTCAAGCTTATCAACTGATTTTTTACAACCAGACAGCATCACTTATAAGAGCAAAAGGTATCCCTGACACTGGAAGGGGAGGCTGGCAGCTCTAGGCTGGATCACTCACTATCTCAGCGATTCTACTGAAGTGTTAAGCTGTGATGAACAAAAGTAGAAGCAGCGCTCAGCCTCCTGTGCTAGGCCAGAAACATCACAAACACAGCAGAACAGAAGCAACTGCTCTTTATCTCAGTGCAGGTTAATTAGATGCTAGTTGCTATTCTGCAAGTTCAATCAAGAAATCTACCCCTAACTATGCTTTGCAGTACTACATAATCCTGGAGAAAACTACTTACAGGCATAGAGAATTACGGTGGTGTCCTCAGAGTTGTGTGAAACTTGCAACTAGGGTCAGATTTATGGTAGTTATAAAACCTCTCCATGCCAAGTTTTAAGTAAATTTGGATCTATTTATACTTTGGAGAAGAAAACAATAACTTAGTGATCTTGCATAGTACCCGCTCCAAAAATAATGGTGGTTGTGAATGTGCTTATATTTAGGTTCATTAAAACTTGAAACTTAGAACCAAATGGAGCAGGAGTTACAAGTTCACACAAATACATATACAGGAAAGAAATTACAAAGAAGCACTAGTATCCCTTGATGCAGTTTTCTTTGCTGATTTTGTGTGCAGCATCTTTTACTGCAAGAAAAGAGATTTAATAAAAGGAAGGAAGGAAGTATTCTAATTCCAACTCACTCTGGACCTCAGCCAGTCCACCATGTAATAGAGAAAATGCTAACGCTAGAAGCAATAATCTTCTTAAGATGATGAATAAAGACCAAAAGTCTACACTAATTCTACTGCATCTGAGAACAGCTTCTAGATTGCATTGATCACAAAGTCTGCCTGTGGCATAGTAAGAATGGGGAGAATAGCCAAAAATTACAGTTTCTTTTTTATGTTCTTCCATAATGGAAGAGTTTATAGCTGAGAGACCTCCAGAGAACTCCATATTATGGCTCAGTCTCTTGCTTTTTATTTATGTCGTCCCTCATTTACAAACCATAAATACTTAAACAACAGTTGTGACACTTTTCTTTAGCACAGGGCCACAGTTTCAAAGAGGTCCAACAGTCACTGCGGACTAGGTTCCTCTAACCTGCTGGACACAGGCAGAACAGCTCAAAGTCTTGCACTTGGTCCCATTGGGCATATGATACAGGCTTGTCTGCCAGTGTGCTAAGCAGTATTGCTTATGGATCCTTCATCTCCAGATTACTTTCCATGGAAGTCTAGCAGAGCTATTTCTTTCTCTTGAATTTGACAGAGAAATGCACCTAAGCCAAGGGCTTCAGTTTGTCCAACATGAGACAAAGTAGTTCTGATGGAAAGAATGCTGACTCATGGCAAAGTCCTTCACTGACAGCATCTATCACCCATTGAAAAATAGGTCCAAAACCACAAGTCTTCCATTTGTCTTCATACCTGCTTAGCTAAAATAAGCCAGGAATGCTTTTTTCCAGCTTCTCCTAGCCAGCACAACATCCCTTTACCTTCCAGAGGCAGTCCTCACAAGCGATGCAGAATTTAGTTACGAGTAGATTCATTGTAAAGGTCATCAAGAAATTTTTGCTAGTGAAAAATACAGCTGTCTGCTTTATGAGCAAAATCATTAGGTGAGATCATAATACACCTGTGCATTGCACTGTCTGCTAGTAATTAGTCTGCTGGCTGCTATACCAAGAGGTAGCTGCTTCAGTATGTCAAATAGACTTGAATCCAGCTGCCTCAGCTCTGCCTAGATGTTCTTGCCTATGGGGGTTGTAGCTCCTGGTCATTTGAGGTGAAAAGAACCAGTGTATCCAATTGTCATCTGTGTTACATAAACAGCCATTTGTGTAAGCCAGGATCAGGGCATATGCACTCCCACCATACCCCAAGAAAGGGCCCACACATAACTGGAGGTCTGGTATGACATATGCATACACATCTTTTCTCAAAGGTACCACATCTGATAACCTACATGCAAGCAACTCTGTGAAATCAGTCTAAGGTCAAAAGAATAAACATATCATCAAGTTTTATTAATCTCTCCCCTCCTACCCTTCTGTTTAGCTGTACCACATCTGCCACAAACCAGAGAATCCAGACCAGAATTTTGTCCATAGCTAACACTTGCTTCCCGTCAGAAACTTGGGTCAGAAACTCTCTGCAGTGTCTATAAGGACCTCAGCCCCAAATTCTTAAGATGTTACAAATTTTAATGAGAAGTAAAGTATTTTATGAACATTGAAATAGATAAGTACTAATAAAAATTTACATACAATAGTGCACTATTATTTAGCTGCAGAAAATAGTATCTATATAAAGCAGGCAGAATAAACAGAACAAGTCCTTAAATCTACAAAAGTAGAGGAAAGGACTGATCAAGCCTAACCTAAACTTCAAAGTACAGAATACCAACGTCAGAAGGCATTGGAAGTTAATGTAACATCATTGTGCAAAAAATCTAAAGGTATTCAGGTGAGGGACTGTCCTACACACTGCTTGAAAAACAGTTATTGCAACACATGCTTCTGAAAAACCTATGAAAGCAGAAAATATTTAAAGTCAAAAGGTCATTAGCAATCTAAAAGACTAACTCTTAGCTGTCTATCAGTATAAGATCTGTAATTTAGATTAGAAACTGTGGAGCCAGGATAGTTACTGTTGGATTAGTACAGACACATAATGAAGTCCAAAATTGTACAATAATGTATTGTTTTTCTGGCTATTAGCCTGGATTTTAATGAGTTTGCCCTAATGAATACATTTGTACATGTCCATTTTTTATTGGCAGCTTTTAAAGGAGCTAGTAAATTGGTCACTGTGGAATGCCAGTGTTTCACTAAAATCTAAAAAAAATTAACGCGGTCCCCACCTATAGTTAACCAGCAGTCTCAGGGGTTTTTAGGTATAAATTAGAATGAAAGATGAGATACTCAAAATACAGTTAGAATACTCATTCATCAACCACTATTAAATAATATTACTGTGAGACCCTAGAGAAGTGCTGAGAGCTGAGTTCTGGTCTCTGGGCGACCAACAATATCTCCCAGGAACTTCCAGAGCACCCTGTCCTACTTTCCAATGTGACTCTCAAAATGCTGTTTCCATATCTGGTGCTATTCAACTTTCTTCTTTCTTGAGAACTTATCCTTGGAAAAGTGTGTATTTTCCTCAGTCCTTCATATTTGTAACCCACTGTATTCTGGGGGGAAAAAGTGAGCCAATACCAAGTATGCTTGATGAAAGCAAATGTTTTCATAAGATCCAGTATCCTAGCTAACAAAGATCCTCAAGCCAGGAAATGTTTTCACATCCAGATTTCCATAGAAAAAAAAAATGGCTGGAAGAGCTGACATGAGACAGCCAGGATCAGCCAAATCTAAATAAGGATAGAGTTGCTTGAGATGATATTAAGGAGAAATTAAACATCCAGGTCAAAAACCCAGAGCCTGAAAAACCCTGTTGAGCATCCACTTAACTTCACAGATGCACAGGCTCTATAGGACTTTTATTTTAGTATTACCCACAAATTCCTCAGCCTTAATAGAGTTGAGCAAGTCAGAAGCCATTTTATACCTAAAGCACATTAGGATCTAAAAGCACCAGGCCCTCATAAAAGGCTCATTCTGATAAGCATGATGTCACAAAAGAATGCATTTCTCTCTGTTGACAATAATTGGAGCTTTAGGTCTCTCATGCACATGTATTGGGTTGGCCGTTTTTAACAGATGGACGTACATGTCTTGAAACGTAACTAACTTCATTTAAAACTGCAAATTCATTATGTAACCTGACAGCTGAAAGTTCAAGCTTGTTTTAGAAAACAAAAGTGCATTATTTCATTAACAATTATTTGTTTGGCATCAATTGCAAAATGGAAAAATCGAAAGGAATATCATATTTTCGCTATATTAATTCCAAAAAGGAAAAAGTGCTGTGCAAGCTCATAAGAAGTTATGTACACAGTGAAGATACCTTAAAACTACGGCAGGGTAAGAACTGGTTTGCTAAATTTTGGTCCAGACATTTTGATGTTAAAGATGAACCAAGCTCAAAAAGGCAAATCAAAGTTGATAATGACAAAATAAAGGCATTGATTAAATGCAATTGGCATTTAATGGCATAAGAGATTGCTGACAATCTGAACATATCAAAATCAAGTGTTGAAAACCATTTAAAACTTGGATACGTTAGGAAGCTCAGTATTTGGGTACTAGATGAGCTCAGAAGTTAATCTCACAGAGTGCACTGACATACACAATTCTCTTGAAATGTGAGGAAAATGATCCATTTTTGAAACGCATGATAACAGGCAATGAAAAAAAGATCATCTACAACAACAAGTGAAAAGGATCATGAAAAGCAAGCATGATGAACCAACTCAAAGCACTTCAAAAGCAGATATTCACCAAAGGGAGGTTCTGCTGTCAGTCCAGTGGGATTTCAAAGGTATTATGTATTTTGAATTGCTTCCAAGTAACCAAACCATTAATTCAGATGTGTAGTGTCATCAACTAGATGAATTAAATAATGTTATCAAACAGAGACGTCCAGAATTGGTGAATCCCAAAGGTGGTGTGTTTCTCCATGATAACGCTAGACCACACAGAAGTTTGGTCGCTTGTCAAAAATTGCTGCAGCTTGGATGGGATGTGTTACCACATCCACCATATTCACCAGACCTGGCACCATCAGACTACCACTTGTTTAATTCTTTACAAAATGACTTGAACGGTAAAACCTTCACTGCTGATGAGGATATCAAATCATTCTTGGAACTGTTTTTTGCCAAAAAATATAAGAACTTTGAGTGTGGAATCATGAAGTAGCCTGAAAAATGGCAAAAGGTAACTGAACAAAGTGGACAATATATTGCTTTTTATACAGGTTGTTGGGGTTTTTTTCCCCCCTCATGAAAAATTCATCTTTTATTTACCGGGGCAGGGGGGAACCACAACCAAAAAAACAATTACTTTTTGGCCTACCCAATACATTGATACAGTCAGGCAAGAGGAATTTCAGCCCTAACCTGTAGGTGTCCCTCTGGACAAAGTTTACTGTTACTGATTCTGACCACTGCTGTTCAGCAGAGGAACCCACGATATATGTGGGCTGAAGTCCCACTTTGAGACACCCTTCTCTTACATTATATTAGCAACCTAGGCACTTTACTTAAGGTCTTGAAACCCACTCTGAACACCAAGACTGAAAGTGTGGTGTTGTACTGGTTCATATTATAGCATCTAATTCCTTTTTGGAGTCTTAACTGATCTTTGTTCTGGTCACTAGTTCAGTTAAGGACCACATTTTAATCCTGTCTGTAACACTCTCACTATCCTAAATTCTGGTGCTCATTCGTACAAGTGAGTATGATAACACCAAATTACAAGCTAATTTTGGAGCATCAAGCTAAGTGCATTAGGACAGTTGTGTGCTATAAATCAAAATCTTAAAAAACTTCAGCAAAAAAAATATTAACCATTTACCAAATTGCTAACAGGCAAGGACCTCAAAAGTGGAAAAGTATTTTCATTTCATTTACAATACCAAATCTTCTGAAAAAGAAAAATAACAAGTTTATCATATAAAGTAAGGCAGGTAGTCTGTTAAGTCAAAACAAAAAGTGATGTTTCTGCAACAGTAAATCCTGGTAACCACTGTTGTGCATTGATTACATTCCTCTATTATTTTTTACTTTAAATTAAAAGAACATGCTGCTGAGCTACAACTACCTCTTATACCGTTTTAATCATCTACTGTTAGAGTCTGGGAACATGTAAAGATAGATCTGCAACTCATACAAGTCAGTCCCTTCCAGTGTAAATATGCTAGCTTATCTATGCCATCCACTCTAGTACTGATACAGCCCCAAACCATCCTTGATGATGTGGGGAAGGATTCTCTTCAGAAGTAACATTATTGGTTTTAGTAGGGTTACCTGGCTTGACCCACGTTCTTCATTTGTGATCGGCAGCAAAGCAGAACTAAATGTTCCTCTTCTCAGTGTATTGGTGACAGCATGGTTTCTAATGAGTGCACATTTGTGGAAGCAAGCCAGTACATGTCAGCTACGTGCAAGTCATGGAAAGAAGTCTCATTCTCCCTGGTGCAGTCAGGCAGCACACTGGTAATTACAGACCAATTTCCAAAAGAAGTATGGCACTTGTCAAAGGCGTAATTTCAGTTCTGCCTTCCCTCATTAACACCTGATGGTAACTCCAGCATATCTGAGTCATCTAGAAGGCAAAACCAACCAATTTCAGTAAAGTTTTGTTTTTCCTGTTAATTTACAACTGCTTTTTTTTTTCTCCTAGTGATGTAGCCTGATCTTTACAGACCAGCTTCTCAAAGAATTAGGGCTCCCATCAGCTTTCAGGTGTTCAAACACCCACTGAATTAGGCACCTCCTAATAAGACCCCAATACCACAAAAAGGACAAAGTGAGACAAAACTGAACAATCTCACTGAACAGGAGAGTAGCGTCTGACAGCTAAGGGTGGAAAACTAGGAGTCAGAAAGGCCAAACCCAGAGTGTAACAGGCCACAAACAATGCAAATATCCAAAAACTCAAGGATAAAGGAGAATGTCAAGGTCCTCATGAGTATCCTGAAGAGGCTCAAGTGTTGGACTGAAAGAGTACTCTTTCTACCTTTAATTTTACAGATACCATTCTTTCCAGCAATTTCACTGTTCCTCCAGGTTCTCACTGAACGTGGTTTGCCTTACAACACAGCAACACAAGAAGTTATTGGGGTTTTTTCTGGTTGATTCTTGTTCAGGTTTTTCTTGGGGAGGGTGCACAACAAGGTTGTGATCCTCTATTAACTACTGAAACTAAGTTACAAGTAAGTATAATTTATGATTATTTCCTAGGGCTGCTTCTAATCTTAATACTGCAGCTCTGCTTATTTCTATCTCCTATAAAGGTACAAAGGAACAGACAGTATGAGTGACTATATGTAAGTGTATATACTTCTATACATGTGTTAATTTCTCAGACTTTCAGAAATGCAGCTGAATTTTTGGGTGTACTCCATTTGAGAACATCACATGTAAGCAGGCACACAGGTTTCCCAAGTTGTATGCAGGCACTGTGTGCAAAACAAAGATCCCATAAATTAATTAAGTTATTCTTGTAGCAAGCTGGAAGGAAAGAGATGGACTGGAGCAAAAACTGTTATTGTTATCTCTATTTTTAAATACTTGGAAGACGCTCAGTTACTGTGGTGCTGAGGACCATATAAGTACCTAGACAGATTCATTTGTAGCAGGAGTGTTAAGCATGAGGGTTTTTCCATCTCAAAGGTGCCAGCAAGTTGGGACCATTTCCTCTAAGGGGAAAAAAAAAGGGAGAAATGTTTCAAAATAATTTCATATTTTTAAGTCCTTAGAAAGTGAGTTTTAAAAGCCGAAATCACTCTTCCATGGTTGTGCTGTTCTGCTTTGTTTTTTCCCTATGAGACTTTTGCATTTAATTTGTTCTCCTGGTACTCTTTCAGCAGATAGGAAACCATTCTTTTCCTCCCCAGTGCAGTCCCAGGGAGGAAAAATCCCCAGAACAACATGCAAGAAGTAGCTGCATAATTAACATTACATATCAAACACAGACATCCTTCATGTGCATAACGTGATATACTTCGTGTCAGTAGATAGACTTATGTGGTAGTCATGAGAATAGTTAGAGATTATTTTAAAAAATGAAAACTTGTGAGGAATTCCAAAAAACAAGACATTGCCAGACTACAGGAATGCTGTTGGCTCTGCTAATTCATGAAAATTTTAGTACAATGCTTTTTTTAAAGATGCTTCTGCCTAAACATTTAAAAAAGAAAGCTTCTCATTACCAAATGAAGTGCAGCAGTAACACCAGTATCAAACCTGACTTGTGAGATAACAGGAGTAAGAACAGTATCTGCTCTTACAAATATTATTTCAGTTTAGATTAAGTATACTCATTACTTTAAACTCCACCAGAGGATCCTCTCCATGAAACCAGATGGCCACTGTATGTGTACAGACTCATGTGGGGTGTTAGGTGAAGTTTCAGTACAGAAGGTGTCTACTTTATCTCAAACACAAAAATTATTACTTTAAAAGTTTGATGCTAGATGAACATCAAAATTTGTTGATATGAAAAATTTTGGTGAACAATCCTTCATTGTCATCATGTCCCCAAATAAGTACACAGGATTCCTTTGGAGAGGACTTACACATCTCCAGCCTCAAGAAATGGAAGTTTACCTAGGAGAGGAAATGAAGTTCACGTATAATTCCCCTCTCTTCATTTCAGCATCCTCTCTAGGGTAGATCAGTAAACAATCCAGGAGCCTTGTTATTAAAGCCTCAATCTGTCTCTAGTTCAGATATGTTGGCTGCCTGAAGAGATGAACAGACTCCTTGATAAACAGATCAGTCTGGGCAAAGGAAGAGATACAGGACAGGAGAGGACCAGAGACATATTTGGTTTGATTCTGGGTAAACTATACATAACTGTCCCCAAGAAAATGCCCAAAAATGAAACTCAGCAGATAAGGCTGCCTGCAGTGTTTCTGCCATTCATAGGTGTGCCTTGAGATGGGATTCATCTAGAACTGCTTACTTTGATCTTTTTCTTCTAAGTATCATCTGAAACATTCTCAGCTACAGATCATGGTGTTGAGTTCACACAGGATTTTACACCTTCCTCAGCCTGAGCAATCCGTACATGACCAAATACAACTTATGTAACTATGCTGAAGGTTACCACACTTTCGTATTTAGTCTTTGGGAAGGTGTTATTTGATGGTTGCGTATACATCTAGGAAAGTTGCTGAGACACAGACTTCCTATTTTAAGAGATGGGGGTGAGGTACAGCAAATAATTCTCATCTCACTAGTATGCGCTAGGTTGTAGGAGATAAGACAGAATGTGGCTCCAGACATAGATGAAAAGAAATGGAAGAGAGATTGCATTACTGACTGGGAGATAATGTTCTGTGAAGCATCTCTTTCAAGGGCCTAAAGAATTTTATCAGAACACCTTAGTGAAAAGAGACGAGAGAGCAAGGTAATTTTCTTCCCAACACTCAACCTCATACCCTAGACACCTCACTATTAGTTGCATACAATACTCCCCATTCTGACTTCCAATTACTGCTGTAGGGATGAAATATCAGAGAGAAGCAGTCTGAAAGGGCTGGGTTGTTTGGTTTTGGTTGGTTTTTGTTGGCTTTGTTGCTTGGTTCTGTTAGGGTTTTTTACTTCGTTTTGGTTGAGGGTTTTTTTGTTGTGGGATAGTTTGGTTGGTTGGTTTGGGGTTTTTTTGTTTGTTTTTTTTGGGGGTTTTTTTTTGTTTTTTTTTTTACTTTGGTTCACCAGTTGCTTGCAAGACATTTCACTTTTTGCCACACAAGTAATGGTCAGTGGGAAAGAAAAAAGGCCCAAGGCATTGCAGTGCCACAGCTCAGAAACTGTCCTTCTCTCTGACTAAAGACTGTGACCTCTAGACCTGGGCAGTTACAGCAAACCATGCTCCATGAGATCCTTTGAATTTATACAAATTAGCCTTATGAATTCCCTCTCTTATCAAAACCTTTTTTCCACAAGTTTATTTGTAGGGTTGTTCCAAAAACCAGTACATTTTAACATAGTCATTGAAGATTATTAACGGAAAATTAATTTCAAGTTCTTAAACAGATATTTATATTAGACCACACTACAATAATGATCCTGGCGTCTCGCCAGGAATTAAAGCTCTGTTAAGCTAAGCACTCTGCATAACTAACTATGAAGATGATTATTTACTCTGTCAGACCTAGCAAGATTCTTTATTCCTGAGTGCAGTGTGCACGAAGTACAGAATTTCCAAAATTCCTTGAGTAGATGAAGTGGATAAATGGACTGTTGATTATACTGCAAGATGCACATCCCTCTACTAAGAAAGCTTACAAGAGAATCATGCATGGCAGATCAGAGAGATCTGGTTTACACTTCTTTACCATTACTGTTAAATCTGAATGCTTCTAGAAAACATTAAGTGAGTTTGGATTACTCCATTTTAGATGTAAAAGATAAGAATTTAGTTTATTAGCTCTTTCTTTATTCTTATGTAAAGGCATCCCATGGTATACTGTATAGAAAAGAGGAAATGCAGAGAATTTATTCATTTAGTTTTCTGACCATCCCAAAATAGAGATCATACACTGACAAGATAACTGCTTGAGAATGTGTAGAATCTGAAAAGAAGGGCTTCACTTTTTCAGTACAACTGACCATCTTGCTCTCATTCTGTAGGCCTAATCCACCATGACATGAAGGCTCATTTCACTCAGACCCAGGAAGTTATAGAATTCATCACATGAAAATATTTTGTTAATATAAAAGTTCATATCGCTAAATGATAAAGCTGATATTCCAACAAAATTATCAAATATCAATCACATGCCTTATGTACTTACAGAAGAAATGGTGAGGTCTATTAATATGAAAAAGAGCAATTCTAAATTTGAAGATATAAATAATTGGTTTTGATACAATTATTTCCCTATCAGTTGTGCTAGGCTGCAAAGAGTGGATTATATGGTATCATCTTACAAATTACATAGCAAAAAAACTGCAGGGTAATGTGAAACAGAGTAAGGAGTGACAAGTGTTAACCTACAAAGGAACTTTGTGACATTGTCAAAGAATTAATAATAAGGTAGGAACATCCTGTTTTTATTTAAGATGCATTTGCAAACATGATAAATCAGATTAATTAAACCAGGTGAGCAAAAAGGAAATTACAGCTTCGTATTCCACACTGATTTCATTAGACTAAGCCAGATTCATATAGGAGGTGGTGTGTGGAGATAGTATTGCTGTCTTTCCTTTATGGTAGAAAATCCAAAGAACATTATTACATAATAGAGTTTAAGAGTTAAGTTCATAATGGCATACACAAATAAGTATGCCTTGCCTTTTAAAAAGGCTGCAGTCCTTTAAGACCAAAAGAGGCTACAGCATCTACAGTTACATGGCTATGTACAACAAGTTTTTTATACAGGTGCTTCTGTATGTATAGTATTACTGCTAAATATTAGGGTGGTGTTTCTTTAAAAACAGTCCTTTGATCAGTATTCCCCCAGGAAAATTAGTTTATGTAATTTACTCCAAATAATTTTTGTTTTTCCCACTCTGACAACAGAATGAGGTTAAATAGACTTCCTTGACAGCAATATAGTATGTTTTGGATGGAAAAGCTACTTAGAATTACAAAGTGCCCACTGAAGACATGAGGAGCTCTTCCATTGAATTCACTAGCCACTGATGTACCATGAAAGCACATTGTAATGCAGTAGTCACCATCTGATTTTGATTATAGCCTATACAAGGACAAACTACAGCTTCTTTAAAAGGTCAAAATAGACAAATGTCATCTAGGGCTTGATCAACATCTAGTGAGGTCATTGAAGGTTAACAACAAAACTCTCAATGTGAGTAAAAGTTAACTCAAACACAAGTGATTATTCAATATTTATAATGCTGATACAGCTTCAAGAACTACCAAGCTTATTGCTGCATAAATCTCAAGAATCACAGAATCACAGAACGTTAGG
>NW_010177884.1:10260-16836 GCF_000695765.1 Mesitornis unicolor | reverse complement strand
GGGTGGCCGAGGGGCGGCTTTTTTAAAGGGGCCGCGCCCTAAAGGGAGATCTGCGTTGGTTGGTGTCTGCAGCACCTGCAGTGCCTAAATATATGTATATATAGCTATATATATGTATGTATGTGCACTTACGTGTGTGTGCTTGTGTGCAGTGGGGTACAGTCAGGGCCAGCCCCTGTCCTTCGCACGCAGGCAGCCCTGTGGTGTGTCACAGAGCTGGGGTCTGCAGGAGGCTCCATTTCTCTGACCTCAGGATTTAGGGTGGGGGGCTCTGTGTCCGCAGAGGTCGGGCAGCAAGCATGCAACCACGCCTGCCGATAACTACTACCTGGCTCGGAGGAGGACGCTGCAAGTGGTGGTCAGCTCCCTGCTCACCGAAGCTGGCTTCGAGAGCGCCGAAAAGGCCGCGGTGGAGACGCTGACAGAGATGTTACAGAGCTGTGAGTGTCCAGCTTTGTGAGTGTCCAGCAAAGTCCCACTGGTCCCCTGAAGTTTCTCGTTTCTCTGTTTTCAAATTGGCCTTCAAGCTTTCATTCTTTGTGGGATTTTTTCTGTAGCAGTGCCTGTTTGGCAGCTCTGCTCCTATTTTTCTGAGTGATGTGCCTAGGATCGCAGGTTACATTTTTCTGAAATCAAAATATGACGAGGCTTTGTATTTTTTCACGTGTGTGATGCAGATTTGCCTTTTGCATTTGTGGAAAACGTCTGACTTTGATCTTTAGTGCCTGTGTACTTTGCACGTGCCTTAATTTTAAATACGCAGGCTGTAAGACACTGGATTCCAGGAGCTGTTTTTCATTCCTTGCTAAATTTGCGAAAAATTCACTTCTCTGAAGCTAGGGTTGAACTTAAACAAATGTGTGCTCACTATCTGAATCAAATATATGGTGCTGGGGTTGTTTTCCCCCCCAGATATTTCTGAAATGGGCAGGAGTGCGAAGTCCTACTGTGAACACACCGCCAGAACGCAGCCGACGCTCTCTGATATCGTGGTTACTCTGGTGGAAATGGGTGAGTAGTTGACTGGTCCCTCTGATTCCAGCTGCCTGCATTGCAGAAGATCTGGGGGTGCTGCCTTGGTAGGAAAATCTGTTCCCCATGTTTGTGGTGCTTGTGTGGTGCCCACAGTTCTGGGACTCAGATATTGCCGCTTCGAATCCGGTATCAATATACAGAGTGTGTGATTTTCTTTTTCATGTCATTTGGAACCCTTGGGAAAATGCTGGAGAAGCCTAAGAGAAGGATTTTGGACAGGATAAACTCTTGGTGTGATTTCTGTTTCCTCTTTTGTATTCCAGGGTTCAATGTTGAAACGCTTCCTGCATATGCCAAGCGCTCCCAGAGGATGGTCATCACTGCCCGTATGTGGGAAATCCTCTCTCTTCTTCTGCAGGAAACTGGAAATAATTGAATATTCCTATGTGCTGGCTTGCAGAGCTCCTGCTTTGCTGCTGGATGATGCAGTCCAGTGCTCCTGGCTGCACAGAGTGTGTTAAGGCTCCTGTAGCCACTGTAGTAGGTGCAGGAAGGTCCCCTCTGCTTTTGCTTCAGTGTCCTCATTGCACAGGAGAATCCTCAAGATGGTTTTGTTCTCCCTGTGTAGGAGAAAGGGGTCACGTAATCTGTTCCCTTTTGGGATGCCAAACACAACCTGAACCTATTGCTCGTGGGGCGTGCTCTGTGCTTTTTGTAGGACCTGGGGCCGTGGGTCACAGCTCGGTACAAATTAGCACTTTATGCCTAACTTTTGTGTGTTTGTTTTGAACTGCAGCTCCTGTGACAAACCAGCCCGTGACTCCCAAAGCCCTGACAGCCGGGCAGAACAAGCCACATCCATCCCACATTCCTGGCCATTTCCCTGAGTTTCCAGATCCTCACACTTACATTAAGACACCAGTGAGTGAAAAATAAAACTTCTGTGCCATTTGGGGTCTGTCTGAAGTCAGTGACACCAGGAGTTGGGCTATAAATATTTTTACTGCTGGTTCTGTGTACCCAAACCATCCTTTCTCCTGGCTTAAGGTGTTGCTTGTTTGTGGGTTGTCCTTGCTGTAGATTTCTGGCTGGTTGACATCTGTAGCTCTCTGAAAATCTGTGCATGTTGAGGGTCAATGCCTGCCCGCAGCCTCTGCATCCTGGTGGTGGGTTGAGCTTCAGCTGCCTGCGTTGTGTCCGCTGACGGTGTCATTTCTTTTCCCTCCCCGCTCCACAGACGTACCGGGAGCCGGTGTCCGATTATCAAGTCCTGCGGGAAAAGGCAGCATCTCAACGGCGCGATGTAGAGAGAGCTCTCACCCGGTTCATGGCTAAGACGGGAGAAACACAGAGTCTCTTCAAAGACGATGTTAGCACCTTCCCACGTGAGTTATCCAGTTACTTTGTGCTGTAAATGAGAGCTGTCTGACTCAGTGCATGCTCCAGTAGAGATCCTGCTGCTGCTGGAGCACTGAAGGATCACAGAATCACAGAATATGAGGAGTTGGAAGAGACCTGGAAAGCTCCCCCAGTGCAACCCCTGCCAGAGCAGGATCACCAGAGCAGTCACACAGGAACACGGCCAGGGCTTTGGGTGTCTCCACACAAGGAGACTCCACAACCTCTCTGGGCAGCCTGGGCCATGCTCCATAACCCTCACACTGACAAAGTTTGGCCTCATCTTCAGCTTGAACCTCCTGTGCTCCAGCTTGGGACCATTGCCCCTTGTCCTGGCATTGGACATCCCAGAGCAGAGCCTGGCTCCTTCCTCCTGACACTGCCCTCTCCAAATTGATAAACATTTTACAAATTTATAAACAAATTTATAAACAACATCACATTGGGTTTGCCCTTGTGAGGCACTGGAAGGCTGGGAAGTGAGGAATTTCCTATTTAAAATGAGGATGAAAAACAGAATCAAAGCCAAATGGTGGGATTTCACCCTCACCAAAGGCTGGCTTGCTTCTGCTGCCTTGGTTGATGGGTGCTAAAGTCAAAGCTCGTCCCAGTCCTGTTTCTGACCCTCTGTAACTTCTCAACAGGTAACAGCTTCTCTCTTGCATTTTTGTGGATTTTTTTTATGTTAGTGTAATGCTGTGTCCTCAGCTGGAAATGTAAAAGGGCCTCAGAAAATAGGAATTTGGAGACTGCAATTCTAGGGACAGCACATTTCATTCCTGATCCCTGGGAGCAGCAGGAAACGTGTGTGTGTGTTTAAAACCAGAGCCGGTGAAAGTGTTTGGTCTCTAAGTAACTGGTTGGCTTTGTGCTTCGTAATCTCCAAGCTGAGGAGTCTTTTCCCAGCTCGCTGACTGTGTTCCTTTCCCCAAACCTAGTGATTGCTGCCAGGCCTTTCACCGTGCCCTACCTGACAGCTCTTCTCCCCTCGGAGCTGGAAATGCAGCAAATGGAGGAAACGGATTCGTCTGAGCAAGACGAGCAGACAGACACCGAGAACCTCCCCCTGCACATGAGCACGGTGCGTCCAGCCTGAGAGATCGAGGTCTCTTGGGCCTGACTTTCTTACACGTGTGAAAGCTGATCTTTGCCTGTCGTCCTTGCAGCTGGGCAGAGTGGGTGGAGAAGGGCAGGGGGTTGTGTTTTACTAGGTGGAAATTGCTAAATGCTGTCATGGTTCTTGAACCTTCTGCAGGGTGTGATGCAAAATGTGGTTGGATCATGAGCTTTCAGTGCAACCTTCCTTTCAGTGTCCTAGGATCCCACAAAGGGGATCTATTTGTGTTAGAAATCATGAGTCCTCACCTTTAATGCAGCTCCTGTTTGTCTTGGCTCCTGATTATCTGTTTTGCCCATAGGCTATGTGGTAGGAACTTCTAAGCCTTGTTTAGCCTAACGTTGCTTGTTTATGCCTTTGTTTTTTATGGTGGCAGGATGACTCAGGGCCTGAAAAGGAGAATGCTTCAGTGCTACAGCAGAACACCTCCCTGTCGGGCAGTCGCAACGGGGAGGAAAATGTGATAGACAATCCCTACCTCCGGCCAGTGAAAAAGCCCAAGATCCGCAGAAAGAAATGAGGTGCAGCCAGCTGGCTGCTCAGAGAAACAGAAACTGGGGTTCACCTCCACTGCTGTGAGCGAGAGGCACGGAGCAAGCCAGGAGAGGCAATCGTCTGAGCGGCAGGAGCAGAAGAGTGATCTCTGTCCGCCCGGTGAACTGCGCTCTCATCCCAGTTTGCAACGCTCCCTCTTTCCCCTCTGCTCTCCTGCTGCCTTGGAACAGTCGATGGGCGATTGCCGTCAAAGCGTTGAAGGGCACCGGGTTACAGACGGGAATTGTCTCGTTTACTTTAGCTTGTTCTCGCTGTCGGCAGCATTTGCTCTCTGAAGAGAAGGGGGACACAAAGGTTCTCGCTGCTCAGTGCTTCCCAGCACGCTCTGCAGAATACAAAGGCGTAATTCGTCAGGCAGGCTAGAACAGAAACTCCTGCAATCAACCTTGGTTGGCCTTAGAGTCTAAGGAGCGTGTATTACCAGAGAGAAAAATCCCAGAGAGGTTTCTTTCTTTGGATTCTTGGCAGGTAAAAGCAAACAGACTTTTCTTTTCTAAACTCAAGGCGTCTGATTTGTTGCTGAGAGAGTGAAGTGTAAATACAGAGCTAAGATGGCATTTTATCCTCGCTATTCTGACTGCAGCTGCACTTCAAACTTAAAAGTGCTTAAGTGTGGTGTTTACCCTGTTCTGCTTTGAGATGATTTTTTAGCAGTGTGAATGGCAAGATTTAACAGCTGCTCCGGGCTATTTCTCAGTTCTATTGTTGGTTTCAACACAGCCCAACTCCTTTGAGAGTTCACGCCTTCACCAGCTGTTTGGCAAGATGCTGTGCTGACAAACCTGGAGTATGGAATAAAGCTGTATTGGTTGCAGTCCGCGAGGCCACGCTATTGCTCACACTTTTATTTTGTCCATTCTCAAATGCAGGTTTTTATCAACAGAAGTTGCTCTTTTTTTTCCCCCTTTATTTCCCCAGAGCAGAAGATTTTATTTCAGCAGCTGGTGATGGGAGTCTTGTAATTGCTGTCTGATTCTGGAGGGCTCTGCTTTAATTTTTGTTCAGTCTTTACTTAGGCAAAATACAGGTTAAATTTCCTTGACAAAAGACTCCTGTAGTTTGGTCCAGCATCTCTTCTGGATGAAAATACAGGTTTCCTAGAGTAGCAGCTGAATGCAAGAAGTCTGTTGCAGTTACCAGGAGATCAGGGTTACGTGTGTCCATGTTCACCTCTGTTTAGTTAAGATATCCTCAGAGGGAGGAGGAAGAGAAAAAGGAGTCGTTGCTTCAGTGAGGATGGATGGGGCTGTTCCTTAACCTCCCTTAGGTGTCCCTAAACAATCTGAAATGACATCAATAGCAAAAAAGTCCTGCACGTGCCATTGTCACTTCTGCTGGTGCCTTCGTTGTACAGAATAACAGATGTACAGAGACATTGTCTATGGGTGTATATATAAAAATTTCTATCTTTTTTTACTTGGAGTAAGCATTTTTCATAAAGAGAAAATCCCTCGCTGGGTAGGGGAAAAAATGTAGAATGAAAACAGTAATTTTTATGTTCGTAATAAAAGAAATTTTATCTCCTACAAGCAAAACTGGCTGAGTCCTTCAAGTTTCAGGAGTGGAAAAGCACCTGAATGGAGCCTGAGCGTGTGTTCACTGGGGTCTGCATCTCTTCCATTCTCCGCAGCAACACTTGGTAGCTGAGAAGGTTGGGAGTTTTCCAAGAAAACCTTTGGTTCATTAGAAATGTATTCTGTGAGGCCAAAGTGCCTTTTGCAGAAGCTTTAGCAGAAGGTTTCTCCAGTACAGGCGGAACATGTGGCTGAGGACTGCAGAACCATAGGCACCGCTTACTTTCTTTTCCATCTTCTCTTACACATGTATTTTTAATTCTGATTGGAAAACCAGGACAGATGGAGGTGAATTATGCAGCATCAGCCATGAATACAAAGGTGAAGCCTTAAGCAGGCGTAAACACCAGGTCTTAGGACAGTACAATTTCCAGTGAGTCATATCCTATCCTTGAAGAGATTGCACCAAAAGGGGCAACTGAAAGAGCAAACACATCCCTTGCTCACAGCTGCAGCTACAAAGCAGGCTCTTGTGGTTGGGAGGGAAGGGGCCTCCGTCCCTAGAAAAGACTGGTGGTGAGCAGCTGCTGTTGTGTGTATGTGAGAGCACTCAAAGACTGAAAGTGGGAAATTGGAAGGATGCGTTTTGGTTTGAGAGCTGCAGTTGGGCTACAGGTGAAAATTGCTACAGAAACAGCTAAACAGACCCAGCAAATTTGAAAGCCTGCGTTGTGACTGGTAGTTATACTGAGAATGAATGATGCCTGCTCTTAGTTTTCCCCTGAGATTGAAACAAGCTTGCGATCAGACCGGTTAAGTCTGTGCGTGAAGGTTTGTAAACATTTCTCGAAATCCCTAGGGTCTGAGTTGTGCATTACAGAAACAGCTCATGACGAATGCCAGCACCTTTCTGTTTCACACTCAGTTTATTTTTGTGGCCTGCTTCTTAATTGGCAGCGTGTTGCTTGAGAACATCTGCAAATGTCCATCTCGCAGGCCGTCTGCTCTAACCTGTCC
>NW_010177884.1:2440-10229 GCF_000695765.1 Mesitornis unicolor | reverse complement strand
CCCTAGGATGTTTGCTACTTTAATGTAGTTGCTGGCTATGCACAAAACCATTTTACTCTGAGCATACTTGAGGGCAACGCAGCACCGGCGGCTGTGCCATGTATACCCCTGTGTTTCTCAGCTCTCCTCAGGCTGTGGGTGAACCCCTGGGCCCAGCCTGGAGCGTCTGTTGGAGATGGGATGGTGCTGAGGAAGCC
The DNA here is from genome assembly GCF_000695765.1 of Mesitornis unicolor. Lineage (NCBI taxonomy): Eukaryota > Metazoa > Chordata > Aves > Mesitornithiformes > Mesitornithidae > Mesitornis > Mesitornis unicolor. The sequence goes on along the minus strand of NW_010177884.1, from coordinate 10,032 downwards.
GGTGAAGACCCATGGCGGCTAAGAGGGAAATGGTGGATTTTTGCCCCCAGCGCTGAGGCAAAGGTGGTGTGGGGCAGCAGCCAAGCCACCCTCTAGCTGTGTTAATTTGTCTTCCCTCTGGTGCCAGCGAGGGCTGGATTTTGGGGGTGGATGTTGGGGGGAGAAGCCCCCTGTGGTGAGGGAAGCGCAGCTCAGTGAGGGGTTGCCATGGCAACCCAGAGAAAATGGCCACCAGCCCCGCCTGGGCCAAGGGGTTGCAGGAAGCAGGGCCCAGGGGTGCTGTGCGTGGGACCCAGCAGCACCCACCTAACCATGATAAGCACAAGAAGTGGCAAGAAATCCCTCTTTTTTAAATGGTTTTATTTGGGGGAGTGCAGATGAACATCTCCAGAAGTGGGTGAGGTGAGAAGCAGAGGCGAGACCCAAGCTTCTTGGCTGAAGGGGGAGGACGTGCGGCGGCAGCCTGGTCTTCTTGGCTGAAGTATAAACTCAGGTAGGCCACTCGACCCCGGTGTTTCATAAATTCCTTGTCCATAGTCAGCTAAAAGACAACTACTGTCTGTTAGATATTAGCAATGACAGTTGCTTCAGAAAAGCAGATGGTGCTGAGAACCTTAACCCGTGTTTAAATCAGAAAGGTTTTCTTTTCAGTAGAGCTACACGGGGAAGTCTGTGCTCTGGTTCTCTCACTTTGCGGATGGAAACTTCCAGAGCAAATTTCTTAGTAGAGGTTTGTTTTGTAACCATTTCCGTAAAGCAGCATTTGCTGATAGAGAATCACTTTGTATCTTGTGCCCCAAGCAAGTACAGCCACTTACCCAGCAGGCCGGGGAGGAAAGATTACAAAAGATAGCACAAATGCTTGAAGTAATCATCCAATTTCCTTTGTCAGAAGCATTAAACCAGGAATAACATCCCCTCATCCCTGTCCTTACCTTCTGTACCTCCATTTTTAGCATCTTCCTTGCTGGCGTGGGCACTAAAGACCAGTCTGGAGACCCAAATTTCATCGGCCAAGTGACTTTTCTGTGTAATTGCTTGTCTGCTTCGTAAGTTCCAGGTCTAAAGAAAAGAGGCACAAAATATCTCGTTTCTGGAGCTGGTGTGTGTTTGTAACACTGGAATTCACCAGCCCTACCTCGAGCCATGGGAGAAATGCATGTTGTGGTACTCTAGCTATCGTGCTAAGTTAAAGACTAAAGCAAGGGGAGCTTGTTGAAGATACAAAACATTACTGGGAACTTAGTTAACTATCCCCCACTTGTGTCTTAGTATTTCTCTCTGATAGCACTCCTGCTTATTACTGAAAGTGTAAGAAAATGAATGACATTACCCAGGGAATAATTCTTTGCTTGAAGGCTTATCTGGAAATCGTGGTGCCTTCATGGAAAACGGAGCATATGCAGGCTGACATTTCCTCTCTTTCGTCCAGAATGACTGGTACGTTGTTGGGCTGGGAGTCACAGTCTGCAAGAGAGAAACTTTCAGCGCGGGAGGTTTTGCTCTGCAAACCATCGCTGCCCACTCTGATCAGCAGCCAGCTGGGCATTGCAGACCTGTTGAATGCATGGCTACTCAGATAGCATAAAAAAAGCAGAATAAGTCAATGATGCAGTCCCTGCTCCTTACCCAGCGTGGCTTGTGTTGTCTCTCCTGATATACTGTTGTTGTAGGGATGTTGGGCTAGAAACCATAGCGTGTTTGTTCAGGTGGTGCAGCTGAGCTCCCTCCCTGATTCTCCCTCGGTATGAACATTTTCAGTGTGTGTATGTGATACAAAGGACTGTGTATGTACAAATGCATATGTTGATGTTGCCACAGCTAATACGATCAGTCGTCAGCTCAACACCTCCCATGGCTATGTGTAAGGGGAGCTATAGCTACTGTGTACACGGAGTTGGAGGCAGCCCCAGCAAATGTGAGTCCGTGGTGGGAACAGCCTGCAGATTCCTGCAAAGCTGCAGCTCTGCTGCTTTGAAATGTGCTTTTCTTACCTGTGGCTCCGGTATGAAACGCTGGGCTGTTCTGGCTCCTATCACGTAGCCTTTCTTGCTCAGTGGTTTGTTTTCCAAAGAGAACCTGTGGCTGCTTCTCTGCGATTCAAAAGTAGAAGCCTCTTACTGACATTTTAAAGACATCATTTGCATCAGGGGAAGGGCAGAAGTACAATGTTAATCCTGTTAATTCCTCTAATTTCTCACTAATGTAGTGTGCTAGGGCAGCTGGAGCTTTGATGTCTGGTACGTTTGGAAGGGAAGGGGAATTTCTTTTTCTAGGTTTATGTGCAGACTTTGTACACCGGCTTTGCAGGGCAGGTGTGGGGGCCTCCATGTGTGGCCGGGCCATGTCCTATTGCTCCTGTGCTGTGTCTCTGGTGAAGGAAAAGCTCTGAGCACGAAAACGGAACAACTCACCTCCTGACTGAGGTAACAGCCTGGCCCGAGCGAAGGGTGTCCCCTGATGGTTATCAGCTGGATTCCCAGCCTGTCAGGGGCCTGGTGCAGGGGGAACATTTTCCGCTCTTGGCGTGACCCAAATGCGATCTGATTCTGCACATCTGCGAGAGCAGGAGAGAGAAATGCCAGCAGCGGAGATGACCACTTGCTGCTGCTTTCCTTCCTTCTTATCTGCTGCTCTTTGCCTGAGGCCAACCATCCCCTCATCTCCCACATGGGAATTTCCCCCGACCCTGGATATCAGTGCCCCTTGGAAGGCACAAATTCCCTCCTGCCGCAAAGGCTTCTTTTCCCCCAGCCTGAGCTAAGACTAGCCTGGCAGCTTGGTTGTGGGGAAGATTGCTGGTGAAGCCTGGTGGTACCAGAGAGCTGCAGGAGAAGGAAAGCCCTCGTGCCCACAGCCCCGGGTGCATGGCTCACCTCTCAATCTCGATCTCGGCTTCCACTGCGCTGCCATGCTGCCCTCCAGGCAGCCTTCCGGCTCTGTGTGTACTCCAGTTGCTATAGGCACGGAACAGGGGGTGCTGCAGGGAACGTTGGAATGGCAGCACCTGAAGGGCGTGGGGAGAAGAGGGGGATTAATAACGGTCCTGTGGATTGCGCTGCGCTGGCTCCTGTTCCCAGGAGCTGCTGTTTGCACACTGTAAGTCAACAAAGGAGAAGTCTTTGAGGAGGCAGCCTATAGATTGTGCTGTCTGGAGCCTTCTCTGTGATCTCTCTTGTGGCACAGCCCGATCTGCCCCTTGTTTGCTCTCTGATGTTTTCCCTGTGCCTGGCTGTCAAGGTAGGGCAGTGCAAAACCCCTGGAAAAACAAGGTTAGATGGCTATACCAGAATGTCCAGCTTGTGCAAACAGAGCCTTCTCTGAGCACAAGTGTGAGTGCCGTGAGAGAATCAGGGAGTATCAAAATATTAAGAGGGAGATGAGTTAAAACAGTGAGCATTGTTGCTTTTTCAGTACACTTTATTTACTCATTATTATTTCAAGGAATTTGATTGGAGGGGTCTGATGTGATAGGATTGGTATCTTCATGGCCAGTTGCAGCAGGAGCAGCTGCTGTCAAAGACGAGACCGGACTGGCAGCTCTCCATGTAGGTTTGGCCATTGACGCAGCTGTAGAAGTTGCTCTTGTTGGTGGGGTCTGCGTAGATGCCGTTGGACTTGCCAGAACAGAAGTCACTGTCACCAGAGTCACCAGAGTCACCAGAGTCCCCTGGATTGCTACCTGAGTCCCCGCTCCCACTATCACTTCCTCCTGTGGAAGAGGCAGTTGGGGTGACTGGAGGATTAGGATGAGCGGGAGGCACGCAGTCTGAAAGAGAAGCGGGAAAGGAGTTAGTGTTGTGTTGACAGTCTCTCTGCCCTCCCATCCTTCCGTCGGCCCTTTAGTGCTGGGCTCAGCTATGAAAGCCTGGCCCGGTTCACACCAGGGGTTTGAAACTTCTGGACCCAGGTCCAAGTTACTCTCTCTCCTGTATCCCAGGGTGTGTAGAGTGAAGGGATCTTTCTAGGCAATCCCTTGTTGTGGGTAGGGTCTCTGGAGCCCTGCATCAGCAGTGAGCCAGGGAGTCCCCTTCAAGAAGCGAACACTGCTCCGGTTACTCACCGCTGTTCTGCAGACCAAGGCCGTTCTTCAGGGTGGTGATCAGGGGATATTTGCCTTCCTTGCAGAAAGTGCCAGTGAAGTCATCCAAGTCAATGGCCCAAACCATAGCACCTCCAAAATTGTTCTTCTTCAGCCAGTCAACCTGTGGAGGGCCAGAGGAGAAATCCCAATTAGTCCAGGGACCTGATAGCAGAAAGCCTCCTGTTGTATCAGCACAGCCACGCATCCCACCATACCTTGATGTTGTAGCTCTTGATGTTGTCATAGCCAACCCACTCGTTGCCTTTGTAAGCATAGGGCACGTCCTGGGGGGCATCCCAAACCTCGGTCCCTCCTGAGCTCAAGAGGCTGCAGATCTGGGGAGAAGGACCAAGAGGTGAAATTTTATTGAGTATCATATAAAAAAAGGAAAAGTCCAGGCTCTGCCATTACCCTGACTTTATTCTCTTGTTTTGTGGCATTTGTCTGGTCCCTGAGAATAAGTAACTTTTTCTTAGCTTTTGTGAAATGAGCTTAAGAAGTTCCAAGGCTTACTTGGACACATTAGATTGTACTGGGAAAGGATCAAGTATAGCATCCCCTTCTTCCTCCTTGCTCTATGGATACTAAAAATAATATCAGTAATTTCTCTTATTGTTCTGGAGGAATCATCTTTATGTTACAGAAATGCCTGTTCATCTGTATCAAACCCTCGCTGCTAAACTGTGCAGTGCCTTCAGGTCATTACTAAGACATTTGTTTTCATGTGTAGATTCTTTCTACTATTTTAAATCGCTTTTCTTCTGCAATTCAATGGGCAGTTTTGTGTCTGAGGTCGCTATTCAGAAAGCTCCACGGCTCCCTTCTTTAAAATGATTTGAAAAGTCAATGTGATTAGAACACACATACCTCATAGTAAGCCAGTGTCCCAGCCTCCTGTGTGTAAGGTCCAGCTGCACCAGGTCCTGACACCGGTGCCCCGAGACCGTGGTCAGATGGGTTTTGCAGCCTGAAGGTATTTCCATACGCTGGGAATCCAACAACGAGTTTCTCAGCTGGGGCACCATTGCTCTTCCAGTAATTCATAGCATAATCCTATGGGAAAATGGTACTGTTCAAGTCCGTGCCAGGATTTGTAGGCAAGAGGATGAGCTTCTAAGCTTCTTGTCGCTGTCATCTGTGACACGGTCTTGGAAAATGAACTTACAACATTGAAGTAGATGTTGTCCCCGGTGTCGGTTGGGCCTTTGTACAGGGGGCTGTTCTCCCCAGTGCTACTGTCCCAGGAGCCGTGGAAGTCGTAAGTCATCACGTGGATGTAGTCCAAGTACCTGTGCAGACATTGCCCACCTCTGTCTCCTGGCCTGATGGATCACCCAGACCTGATCGTTTACCCCACCAAATCCCCAGCCGTGTCCCCACTTTCTGCCAATTTGCCTTTTTTTGAGCTGTCCTTGTAAACGCTGGAGAAAATTCTCTCCTCCAGAGAGAAGGGCGAGGCAGAGTGGGATTGCACTGCTGTTCTGGGAACCAGGAGATGTTCCCCAATGTGTTTCAGTAGGTGGATGCAGTCTGTTGTTACACTTCCCTTCCTGAGGTGCCCCTCTCCCACCAAACAAGCACCACTCTTGTACCATTCTTGCCTTTTGCACAAGTATATGGGCCCCACATGTAATGAGGTTTGTTTCTGCAGAGCTTGACTTAACCACCTAAGGAAGACCATGGAAGTCACAGAAACAATACCTGAGGGGTTGCTACTCACTTTCCAACCTCAGGAATCTGGTAGGCGCTCTGAATGGTGGAAAGTCCTGCGGAAACGGCTGCGGTGATCAGGAGACGGGGCTTGTTGACCTGTTTGGCTTCCTGCTCAAAAGCTGCCAGCATTTCCTGAGGGATGCCAAGAAACAGAAATCACCACAGACTCTCTGGGCTGACACCTTCCATCTCTCCAGGGCTCTGGATCGTGCTGTGCAGTGCAGAGGCCTTGACCAGAACCTACCTTGAGCAGGACGGTAAAGAGCTCCTTGTCCCGGGCTGGGCTGCCCCTGGAGCCAGGGTATTCCCAGTCGATGTCCAGCCCATCAAACTGATACTGGCGCAGGAACTTGATGACGGACTTGATGAAGGTCTGGCGGTTCTGGGGAGTGGAAACCATTGTGGAGAACCTGGGGAAGCAGAGCAGGACAGAGTTGGGGTTTTGTTTGGTGCCTCTTCCCCCCTCTCGCTCCATTTTCAGCTGCTGTTACAGGAAGGAGATAGTTTGCACTTACTTATCTGTCCCGAAATTCCATCCTCCGATGGAGAGCAGAGTCTTCAGATTTTTGTTCCTGGAAAGGAAGGTGCAGGGAGTATTGCTTTAGTCTTGGCAATTTCTAACAGCGCCCTTGGTGTGAAACCCAAAGAGCAACTCAACAGCGCCCTGAGTCACTGTCACCATCCTCTGAGGATCAGTGGTGGCAGCCTGTGCTTCCCTGTCCTCCCTTTTCCTCCCTGTCACTCTCTGCCTCTTCTCCTTGGCATCCCTCAACCACGGATTGTGCTGCCATTCTGCAGAGAACAGATGTTGGGTAGGACCGGAGGGAGCACAGGCGATGCCCCTTGCTCTCGGTACGTACTGGTTCTTCAGGCCATTGAAGGATTGGTAAAGGGTCTCGTCGTTCCACTCGTAAGTCGTGATCTTATTGTTGCTCATCCCAGCAAAGGCGTAGAGCAGGTGAGTGCACAGGCACGGGTCGATGTTGTCAGGCATGAATTTCCCCACACCAGGCCTGTACTGGGCCCAGTTGCTGAAGTAACATGACAGCACATAGGCAGTGCCTGCAGAGAAACAGAGGAGGTGAGTTTGGGAGAGAAAAGAGCAGAGAACATGTCTCTGAAATGCAGAAGGACCAGGTACCCAGCTGCATGGGGCCATGTTACTTCCTATAAACACCCTTCAGCTCCCACAGGAAAGGGAACAGTGTCCTGAGCTGCACTTAGGAGCAAATAACTGCATAAAGTGGATCTAATCAGATCCAGCACAGGGCAGTGTTTCCTTGCAGGGTGAGTTCAGAGAGTGTAAAGTAGGGTTGGTTGTCCCTCTGGGAAATGGCTCTGCAAGGATAATTGTGGATTTCTTCCTTTCCTACATTGTTCCTGTAGAAGAGTTGGTCTTGGGGCCTCTTGTACCCTTACACTCATGAATCAGGGGGGGTCTGAGCTCTCAATCTTTCTCCTTCGCTGCCAGGTAAGGAAGAGCAGAGGCAGAAGGGACCTGGTGAAGTGCCTGGAAGGTGGAAGGCTCTTTGTGTGTTTGCTGTGCCGCCTGTTTGCCCTGCACACCCCGAGTCAGTCACTGTGCTCACGCTTCGTTCAAGCTGAGCAGGAAGGGGCTGCTGTGAGGAAGCTCGTGTGAAAGCAAGCAGCGTATTTGCGCTTCAGATGGCGTGTGCCATGCTTGGCCAAGCTTTTGTCTTCAGAGACACCACTGTGGTGTGCCTGCCTGCCTCTCCTCCCCATTGGCTGCCCGTGCCATGGCTGAGAAGGGGTTGGTGGAGCCGGTTTTGGGGTA
>NW_010177884.1:0-2420 GCF_000695765.1 Mesitornis unicolor | reverse complement strand
CAGCAGGAGGGCCAGACCTGTAAGAAAAAAGGATGGGGTTAGTGTTGGAGCTGAGCAATGCAAAGCTCTCATGCAGGACTGGACTGAACCCAACATAACCTGTACCCCAGGTCACTGCTCATTCATATGGAAGTGCAGGCTGAGAAAAAGCCTCATCTGAATTTGCTTGACATTGAGATTTTTGATGGATTTTGTGATGAAAAAGCACTTTTCATTTCAATTAGCAACAAATTCCATTCATTTTTAAAGCATAAAATATCCACACAGGTAGTACTGGAAAATACAACCATACCTCCTGAAAGTAATTGCTCTATCTTTTCTTTTGACAAGGGAGTGAAACATCTTAACTCCAAAGGCCCTCTTGTGTAACCACCCAATACAGCGAAACATCCTCAAACACTCATCATAAAGGCAGAGGATGAAGTTACAAAGCAGGACTTACCGGTAAGCAAAAGGAGCTTGGCCATCTTTGCCTTGGAGGAATTGCAAGCAGCCCACTTATTGCTTATATACGCTTCCCTAATTTCACGCCAGTCTTGTATCAACAGCAAGGGACAAACATGACGAAAGTTGGTATCACAAAAAACCAACGCCAGGACAATGGGCCTTAACACTCCAGCTGGAGACACCGCTGTTATCAGGCTGTGCCGTGTCGTGGTGCTGCAAAATAATGGAAAATCAAGATTAGATGGCTGTTATTCTTCAAAATGTATTTACAGTGACATTTTTCCCTGTCAACACAGGCGATCACCCAGTGGTGAAGTGTTCACCTTGCGCTGTCCCTGTGTCTGCCCGGAGGTGGCACTGCCAACCCCAGGTGGGGACAGGGGTGCTGTGTCCTTGGCTGGGGCAGGCAGCGAGGCAGGACCCAGCAGGGCTTGGGCTCACGGCACTGGGCGTTTTGGGGACATTTTGGTATAGACAAAGTGTTTGTGGGGATCCAGGGGCTTTGTGATCCCCACTGCCTCTTGCCCACACCATCTGAGCTGTTTTCCTACTTGTTCTTGGTGACTATTGTCAGGCTATTGTCAAAAAATAAGAAAAAGAAGGCGAGAAATGTGCTTTAACATGTGCCTTAAACAATTAGATTGGCCCACAATAGGTGCTTAGCAGCCTAATGAACGAAGCAGTGTCTTGCCAAGATAATTGTCTTCATGGAGAAGTACTTTCAGTGTTTAAAATCTTTGAGAGTGTGCTCAGGGACAGAGCAGAGTGCACAGCCTTGGACCCATTTTCTCTGAGACAACTGACACTCAGCAAACCCTCTAAAATCTGCTGTTTCCCCAAAGCCCATAGCCATCCTGGCCTTGCCAACCTCGGTGTGCAGAGCCTTTGCTTTACAGAGGTCGTTTTGTTCTCCCTGCCTTTGCCGTGGAGGTTGGGCGGTCGCTGTGGAAGAAATGGGAAGGTGAATGCAATGGCAGCGCGTGTTTTGGAGAGCCCTATCCCGACCCTTATCAGATGCAGGGTTCGGGTCTGGGTCTCCTGGTACAGGGAGATTGGAGCTCAGAGCGCTCCAGGCCTTTGTGGCGCTGGCAGCACCAGGGCAGCCAAGGTTGACGTGAGCCATGCAGGGACACAGATCAGGTGGATGGGCCCCTGGCCACGCTTGTGCAGATGCAGGGTCTGGCTTTGCATTTCCATGTGTTTTCATTTTGCAGCAAGGCTGCTTCCTATCAATCCCATTGGCAATGCAAAGCTGGTGCTGAGCTGGCTTGAATGCATTCTGGATTGAGTTTTTGATGTGAGAAGCTCTGAGACTTTGCCAGAAAACCCCCCAAAATCTGTGGCGAGCTGTTTGGTGCTGCTGCTCTGATGTCCCTCTCTGCAGGACACAACTCACTGCCGCCATGGACACAACCTGCTGTCAGTGTGTGTTTTCTGAGTGTGCAGTGCTGCTCTGGGAAATTCCTTGGGAATTCTCCCATGACATTTTATCCCAGGTATATCTACAAATACATATATATGTGTAACCTATCTTGCCAGAGATCGTATGATCAGTCTGGAGATCCCAAGTTTTGCTGGGATTTACCTGCTGCTGCTGGGCTCAGTGTGTGTTGATCTGTGACAACCTGAGGTTGGTCAATGTTTGCCTGTGTACTTCAGCCACAAGCACCTAAAATCCTCCTGCTTTCCCAGCTCTCCCCCTGCTTCTTAGAGTCTGATTCTGAAAAAAATGTTCATGACCAATAATGGTAATACTACAATATCTTGCAAAGCAATGGCTCTGCTGCTCTGTGCTGCTTTGAAACGCGCTTTGCTTACCTATGGATCGGGCTAGAAACACTGGAGTGCTCTTGCTGCTGTCACAAAGCCTTTCTTGCCCTGTTTCTTTACCAGGGATTATCTGAAGCTGAAAAAGCAGCCTGTCCTTTAAAAGCAGAAGCATCTTGCTGACATTTTTAAGACACCATTTGCAT
>NW_010177883.1:4343-12417 GCF_000695765.1 Mesitornis unicolor | reverse complement strand
AGGAGCGAGGATCTCAGTTACTGCTCCTTCACCCATGTGGGTCTCGATTTCCAGGTTCAAGCAGCCACAGGATCTTGGGTCTGCATGACGAGTTGCACTCTTCCTGGTGGAAAATCAATTTTAGGTTATTTTTAATACACTCTGGGAATCTCCTCGCACTGGAGGTGTTTTGCTGACCTGGAGAACGAGCAGACCTGAAACAAGCTGGCTTTGTAATGGTTAAGGTTTGAAAAAACCAAACCCCTGCTGTTGGTTTGTAAATAAAAACCTGTATCAAAGTGTCTGCTTTATAAAAAGCAGAATGTCACAGAGCTCATAAATTTCGAGAAAAAACGATCTTCTTCCATACTTCCGTGTTAATGAGATTTTTTTCAGCTGATTTTTCCTGTGTTTCTTGAGGAAAAAAACGCTACTGCTTTTGTCTTTATTTACAACGCCTAAGGGAGTGAAAAGACGGGGAAAATGGGAACATATGCAGTCTGTGTAGGTACTTAAAATCAGTTTTGGGGAGCAAGCAGGAAGGGAGCAGCGTGCTGAAGGTCAGAGCATCCTCTGTAGCGGTGACGAGAGGTGCTGCTGCTCAAGGGAAGAAAAGGGAAAAGTCTCCGTTGCCGTTTAATGATGAGCATGAGGGAATGGCTGGGTCCCACACAGTAGAGCTCTGAGTTTGTGTCCCACAGCACCTGGGTTTCAGCCTGTCCTGAAGGCAGCAGTGCCCTCCCGCACTGTGCCGGGTTTGTTCTGGTGCGTTTCGTTACCACGTCTCCTCCTGCTGAGACACCTACAAATGTGCCAGGAGGAGCAGGCCTTGTGCAGGCTGGGGTTGGTGACAGACAGTGAGCGTTTGGTGACAGTCACAGCCATTCTGTGCAGAGCACGGTTTGAACCTCGGTCTCTGAGGCTGTTCCTGGTGCTCTGGCTGCAGGCTTTGCTGTTGTGGGGGGGGGAGTTTAGGATCATAGGATCATGAATGTGTTGGGTTGAAGGGACCTTTAAAGCTGATCCAGTCCAACCCTGCAGTGACAGGGACATTGGTACCAGATCAGGTTGCTCAGAGCGCCATCAACCCTGGCCTTGAACATCTCCAGCGATGGGGCCTGCACCACCGCTCTGGGCAACCTGTGCCACTGATCGACCACCTCATGGGGAAGAGCTTTTTCCTCAGATCCAACCTAAATCTACCTTTTTCCAGTTTAGAACCATCACCCCTCGTCCTATCACTCCATGCCCCAGTGAACAGCTCTTCCCAGATTTCTTACAGGCACCTTTCAGGTCCTGGAAGGTCGCTATAAGGTCCCCCTGCAGCCTTCTCTTCTCCAGGCTGAACAACCCCAACTCTCTCAGCCCAATTTTCTCTTCAAATGCTGCAGTGGGAAGATCTCATTTTTCTGTTTCAATTTTCTGTCCCCTGAGCTTTGCCGCATAGAGCACTGCAGGGATCATCAGAGCTGCGGGTGCTGACCAACACCCCCTCACCAGCACCCATGGGTGCCAGCCACCAGCACTGGGTGCTCTGGGCAGAGAGCATTTGCCTGGTTCCCAGGTGCCTCTGCAGAGGTCGAGGTGGCCCCAACCCTTGGGCAGGACCACCTGGAGAGGCTGATGGGCAACCACTGCCCTGAGCTGGTGCTACAGAGCACTGGCCTTGGAGTCTGCTCTACCCTCAGGGTGGGCGCAGAGGAAGGCTCAGCAGGATGATGTGGAAATTCCACTTTCAGGTGGCAGGTACCTTTTCAGGTTTAAAACAAGCCCAAAGTCGCATTTCTCACTGTTCTCCATGCAGTGAGGGCTGTGGAGCTGTCTGGCCTTCAGAGGTGCCCTGCCGTCCGGGCCTGCAGCTGGGATGCGTTTGCACCATCACTCCCAGCTGCTGCTCGTGAGGGCCCGTGATGCTGGGAGGGGCAGGAGCTCCATGTGGCCCTCAGTGGGCTCCTGTGCTGGGAGAGGGCTGCTGAGACTGCCTGGAGGTGCATGGATCTTGGCTTGGCAGGGAGGACCAGGACCCAAGACGGTGGACGCGTGGAGGCTGCGTTGTTTTTGGTACCTGTTTTTCTGCCTCACTCCTCTGAGGGTGCATGTGTGGGAAGAGGGGTACAGGGGTGGTGTTTTGTGATGCCGTGTGGTGTGTTTGAGGTCGGGACAGGTTTCTGGTCAGCCTCTCTGGTGCCTGTGAGGGGGTCCTTATGCTGGCACAGAGGAGGCTCGATTTGGGCAAAGACTCTGGTCGCTGCTGTGGGAGAGCAGGAGAACCTGAGGTTCATCCCTCTGGGCCTGTGGCCGGGCTGGGTCTTTAATCGAGGTTGCGTTTACTCCTGTAGCAGAGAGCAAGAGGTTTTGGGGTATAATTGTGTCTGGGGTTTTTGTGGGGGCTGCTTGTCATTTCTGGTGTTCATGTAGAAAAGTTGTAATAAATGGGGGAGAATGATACTGGGGAGGGGGTGTGGTGAGGATTTAGGCCTTGTTTCTGCCTGTCTGGCTGTGAGGGAGCTTGGGCTCAGGCCCGCCTGTGCACAGGAAGGTGATGTCCCATGGGGGTGTCTTCATGGAGCCCCCCAGCCCAGAAGGCCCGGGAGCGATGGACGCTCTGCCCAGGTGGGGTACAGGCCTCTGCTCCCATTAGCGACCTCTCCCAGAGGAGCAGCTTCCATGGGGAAACCCTCCTTGTGGGGGCTTGGTGATGGGGAGAGCCACAGTGGGCTCCTGCCCCCGTACACAGAGGGGCTGAGCCCACCTCTCCCTGGCCCTGCCGCATCTGCTGCTGCCAGGGCCGTGGTGCTGCTCTTTTCTTCCTGTGTGGGGTTTTTCGGTTTGTGTTTTTGTGGCTGGTGCCTGAGTCGCCGTGTAGTGATAAAACTGGTAAATCAGAAGTGCTTTGTTTGTCCAAAATTGTGTTTTCTGCCCTCCTTTATGCAGCTCCCTTGGAAGTGGGAGAAGGTGAAGGGATGGGGGTCTGAGATGGCAGAGAGAGCCTGGCTGCACTGGGACCCTCTGGTCACCTGTCACCACTGTTTGCAGGGTCTTTTCCTTAGCTTCTGCCTTTGTCTGGACAGCGGATCTTTGGGCTGGGGGGCAGAGGCTGGGCATCACGGGGGCAAGAGCTGATGGTGCCAGCTCTGCCGCTCCCCGCTGTGAAATCAGATGTAAGGAACAGGCTGCTCCTCACAGCCAGCTGTAGGATTTCTGGGGCTCTTTTGTGGTATGGGTTTTTTGTGGCTTATTTTCCCCCCTGAGGATGCTCTAGTTTTGGTCTTTGGGTTCCTCTGGTATGCCGGGAGGTAACCACGCCTGCTCCCACCTCTGCTGCCGGCTTCACATGGCAGCCTGGGCTTGGCTGTTCCAGCTTATTTCTTCCCCAGAAATGTTTCCTTATTGAATTTGCTGTAGGATGATTTCAGAGAGAGGAAGGGGGATGCGTGTGAAGCCAACCCTCCAAAACTGCCACCTCAACACAACAGATAAAAGGGACAGACAAGAGAGGAGGGCGGGCAGGCGAATTTGGGAAGAGCCGTGCTGGTTTTGGCTTCGTCTGGCGGGATTTAGCGGTCTGCATAGAAAGCAGCTCATTGTGGTGAGGCCGAGGACGGACGCCAGCTCTGCAGCCACTGGCAGTGCAGTGCCCATGCAGGGTGGTGGGGACGGGGCTGTCCCTTCGGCCGTGCCAGCGCCGGCCTCTCGGCCCTTGGCCATGCCGGTCTCACTCGTCTGTGCCTCAGCATCACCACACCATGTCCTGAACGGCTGTAAACGGTGTCTGCATCGCGGCTCAAGGAGTCATCCTTGCTCCCCCATCATACCTGGGTATGTTTTAATCCCCTCTATTACTCTAAAGTTGTCTTGTTCCCTGCCTCAACCCCCTCTTGGCTGAGATACGCTCATGTTGAGTTACCCCCAGACACCAGCCTGATCCAGGAGAGCTTTCCATCCCCTTCCCCCAGCAAACATCAAAGACTTGGCCATTGTCTTCCTCTTGATGTTGTTTGGTCGTTTTCCCTGATGCTCTGTGCCAGGCTGCTTTGTCCCCAGCAGAAGTCGGATGTCCACCCCCAGGTCCTGCCGTGTTCCTGGCTCCTTGGGGTTCCTTGGTGCTGGAAATAAACCTGCTTCTGAGATCGGGGTGCCCTGGGGTGTGTGTACAGCACCGATATCAGTGTGTTGTGTAGTGTTTTCTGGTATATTATTTGTGCTGAGAAGTGCAAGGATACGTTCAGGGGAGTTTCCATGGGGGTGTAAGGTGCGAGCTCCAGCCAGAGCCATCTGCAAGAGCGTAAGGAGCTCTGGAGCTCCCACGTGGAGATCTGGGCCGTGGGAGTTGTGGAAAATACCTTGTGGTGATGTGCACTGCTTAGAAAGAATAACTTGCCTGCTTTGAAATGTGCTGTGGTACCGAACTTTGGAAAAATTCTTTACTGTAGCAAAGTTTTTGGAGATGTCACGGTGTTATTTTATTACAGAGCCAGCAGCCAAGGCATTAATAAGAAAAACGTCTGATCTGTGTACTGGCCTGAAGAGAACGACAGTGCAGCTAATGAGAGGTGTTTCATGGGCTCTGCCTCTGCCAAGAAAATGAAAAACGTGACTTTAACATGTTTCCCATTAAAAATCACCCAATTCCGAATAGCTGCGTTTTCAGAAATCTGCTGGCTTTCTTTTCATAGCCTTTCCTTGGAAATAAGAGTTTTACTTGTTCCTTGCTGTTCTTACAGCTCCTCTGTGAAATATCGGATTTTTGTTCAGCGTTGTGACTTGGTGTGCACTGAAACCAGGGCTGGGTTCTGGTGTAGATCACAGCCTTGGTGTGGACTGAAATCGGGGTGAGCAGAGCTGTTGTGGTGCGGTCACAGTGAATCGGGGTGAGCAGAGCTGTTGTGGTGCAGTCACAGTGAAATGGGGGTGAGCAGAGCTGTTGTGGTGCGGTCACAGTGAAATGGGGTGAGCAGAGCTGTTGTGGTGCGGTCACAGTGAAATGGGGTGAGCAGAGCTGTTGTGGTGCGGTCACAGTGAAATGGGGTGAGCAGAGCTGTTGTGGTGCGGTCACAGTGAAATGGGGTGAGCAGAGCTGTTGTGGTGCGGTCACAGTGAAATGGGGTGAGCAGAGCTGTTGTGGTGCGGTCACAGTGAAATGGGGTGAGCAGAGCTGTTGTGGTGCGGTCACAGTGAATGGGGGTGAGCAGAGCTGTTGTGGTGCGGTCACAGTGAAATGGGGTGAGCAGAGCTGTTGTGGTGCGGTCACAGCCGTCCCTGGGTCAGCTGCACACCAGCCCTGTGCTCTTTGCGCTGGTTGGTGTGAGTGCTGAGCGTGGCCTCTATAAACACTTCTGTTGCCAAATGAAGCTCTTCCCCTTCCAGAGTCACCTCAGATGACTTTATACCCCTCTGCCCTTGGTGCTGGGAGGCGTTGTGCTGGGCAGGAGCAGGGGGGGTTCTGCAGCAGCTTTGGGGCTGTTGCAGTCCCTGTAGGTTCACCTTTGCCCGTTGCCTCCATGCAGTGATGCACAGCGAAGCATCGAGCGCTTGGAGCAGAGCCCCTCTGCTCCCAAAACAGCTCCTGTGGGGAACTGAAACCACTGAGCTCGGTGCTGGTTGTTACCAGAGGTGCCTGATGCTGCGTTATCGAGCGGCCCCTTTCTATCGGTGATGTTCGTGTATCTGTGGATTAAGCTCTTGGACTCTCAGACCAAACAGGCAGCAAACAGCGTTCTCTAAGGTTTGTAAAGTGAAGCAAGTGCAAAGTGCTTGAGGCTTCAGATGAGGATATTCCGTTTACTAAACTGAAGGTTTTTTGTCTGGAAAACAGGGGTGCTTGAGGCCGCCCGTGGCTCTCCCCCAAACTCCTGCGTGTCTCGGGAGCGCCGGTCGCAGTCGCTGCCTGGGGATGTGGTTTCCAGACATGCAATGGGAGCGGTTGAGCACCGCATTGGGGCAGACCCCAGCCTCTGCGCTGTCCCCTGGGGCTGTGAATCCCCTCGTCACCTTTCCTGGTGGCCTTGGGGCGCCCCAGATGTTTGACAGATGTGTTCCTCCCCGCTGAGGAGCGGGGCCATGGGCAGCACCGGGGACGGGCGCTCCAGGAGTGATGTGGGTGGCAAAGCCCTCGTGTCCTGCTGGGTGGGAGGACAGATGGGTGGGTGGAAGTCTCCAGACCCAGATGGCCTCAAGGTCTCTGTTGCAAGATTTGGTGCGTGTGCCTGCCTGAAGCGGACGCCTTAACAAAACTCTGAAGTTATTTTCTTTTTCCCTTGAATCTAAACCTACGCGGGATGCGTGGGACTGGCACACGGGCGCGTGCTGACAGCGAGTTGGGCTGACGTGACACGTCCAAGGCTGCCCAGCGCGGTGCCAAGGACAGCGTGGACATCAGCCAGCTGTCTCTGTGACAGTGCTGACACGGAGTTACGCTGCACCAGGGCAAGGAGAGAGCAGGGAGCGATGACACAGAGTAATGCTTCACTTACTTAGTGCTTGAAACGCCGTATTTTATCACTCTCTGCTGCTTCCTTGCCTTCCGGGTGGTGATTCTTCTTTCACTGGCCTAGGAATGGAGTTTTGGGGGTTTTCTTGGTGTTCTCCAGCGGTCGTGTAGCACCGGAGCTTTGTTTGATGGCGTGCGGCTGCCCTGCAGTCAGGTCTGGGCCTTACAGGCAAAGAAATGGGTGAACAAGAGCAGCGGGGCTGGTGTTGGAAAGGTGAGAACCCAGCGAGAGTGGACAGGGCACGGGCAAAGGGGGCGCTCAGACCCTGGTGTGAGGTGGCGAGCTCTGCTGCGCTGGGGTTGTCCCCTTTCCAGTTGTACGTGGGGTTCACGCCCTGCTGTTCACAGACGTTCGCAATGACTGTAGGGCTACAAAGATGATGGAGGGAGTGGAGCATCTCCCTTCTGAGGAGCGGCTGAGGGAGCTGGGGCTCTTTAGTTTGCAGAAGAGGAGACTGAGGGGAGACCTCATTCATGGTTATCAATATTTAAAGGGTGAGTGTCACGAGGATGGAGCCAGGCTCTTCTCGGTGACAAACAATGATAGGACAAGGGGTAACGGACACAAACTGGAACACAGGAGGTTCCACTGCAATTGGAGAAGAAACTTCTTCTCAGTGAGGGTGACAGAGCCCTGGCCCAGGCTGCCCAGAGAGGTTGTGGAGTCTCCTTCTCTGCAGACATTCAAAACCCGCCTGGACGCCTTCCTGTGTAACCTCATCTGGGTGTTCCTGCTCCGGCAGGGGATTGGACTGGATGAGCTTTGGAGGTCCCTTCCAATCCCTAACAGTCTGTGTTCTGTGATTCTGTGACTGCGGTCGGGAGGGCTGTGGAGCACGGGGGCACGCTCTGGCTTCAGTGGGATAACAGCACAGGTGAGTTTAGGACCCAAATAAACAGCTGTTCTTTTATTGTAAAACATGGTGGTGGCTCCTGCGCCTGCGTCCTGCAGGTCCTGGCAGCGCGGGTGCCCGGCCCTCACAGTCCTCAGAGCCTCGCGCTCCCTCGGGGCAGAGCTTTCCGGGCACCCGGTGGTGTTTTACTGGTGCACCAAGGAGTCTGCCTGACTTCAGTGTCACACACGGTGTCTGAGGCCTCGTTCAACAGCAAATTGGATTGTAATCTTGTAATCCTAAGCAGAAATGGCTTAAAAGTTGTATAAGCAAAATTCAGCAGAGTTTTGCTGGTACTTAGCAGCAGTGAAATGCCTACAGAAGGAATAAGTTGAGGGTTTTTTGGTTGTGTGGTGGTTTGTGGAGCGATGGTTTGGTTTTGGTTCTGTTTCCAAACCAAAGCAGTGGGTTTACTCCAGTTTTAAACTGATTGATGCTTACAACCTCTTGTGAAACCTCTCCTTTCTCCGCTAACGGCAGCGTACCCCTCCCGTGGGATTGGAAACGCCGCTGTTTCTGGCCCAGGGTTTGAAATGCGGATGTTTTGGCTGCTTCGAGCACTGGGGAGCAGAATCGGGAGTCGCCGTCCCTGCCTGGTCTGGTGTATTGACTGTCTGGTCTCTTCCCTGCAGGTTACGATGCCCTGGGCTATTCAGTGGAAAGCGGCGGCCGATGGAGCGGGAGGCAGCTCCTGCAGGCGGGCGAGGAGAAC
>NW_010177883.1:0-4331 GCF_000695765.1 Mesitornis unicolor | reverse complement strand
CGGCGGGCAGCCGTACGTCAGGAACTGCACCGAGCCAGGTAGGGCTGCAGCCAGAGCTGGCTTCCTCACGCTGGTGTCCGCTGGTGTCGTCTGTACGGCCAGAAACCCACACGGGTTTAAGTCAGGAGCATCACGGGATGATGCACTGCTGAGCTCGCCTTCCCTGCGCCGTCTGGGGGTGTTGGCCATCGCCGCTCCTTGTTCTGAAAGAGCCCCTCTGCCTCCAGGGGCAGTTGTCTGTCCCATGGGTACAAGGACAGATGACCCACAGCCCTGTGCAAAAACTGTCCGTGGATGGTAGGAGAGAGAGCAAGGTGGGAAGTCTGCATTTGCATCCAGTTGATGGCACCGTTTTAATTTCTACCCGAGCAGAAGTGATCGTCATGTGTCCCCATTAAGAGAAGGCTTTAAGCTGTTTGGTCTCGTCTATTCTTTAAAATTATTTTGACAGCAAAGCTCGGATGCCCTGTCCTTAAAGTTTGGGGAGGGGAAAGGGGGTCCTCCCTTCTCCAGGGCTTTATGTAGGTTACGTGCCCCAGGAGGAATTGTAACAAACACCGCTCTTGCTGCATTTCTCTGCCCGTAGTTTTTCCTCTGCTGTAATCCTTAGTAACGCTTCTGGACAGATGGATGGTTATGGTCGTCTTTAGACAGCAAAAAACAGTACAGAAACTCCTCCTGAGGTGCAGATCCAGACTTGCAGCCTCTCATCTGTGCTGATCTTTCCCCCTCTTGGTACATCAGCACCCCAAATCTCCATCCTCGGCTGTTCCTGCTGCCCTCACCAGATAAAGCACACATAGGAAACGCGTGGGGTTTTGTTTGTGGTGTGTGTGTTTTCTCCCCCTTTTCCAGGAGATAGAACTATAGTTACCGAGTACGTTGTATGGTGTTGAGGGGAGAGAAAGCAGAAATACCTTGGTGATTTTCGACTCCGAGTTGTCGTGGTGTTGTAGCAGAACATTCTGAAATAGCAAGCTGAGTAAAGGTAGTTCTGGGTTATTTTTGTGCTGTGCACGATAACGCAGTGTGAGAGACCAAAATGGGCTTGGTTGTGCTTGGGGAATCGCTTCCCATCATCGCAGCGGACGAGGATGAGGAGGCCTCTTCCTCACGGCGCCTTCTCCTGCAGCACTGCTCGGGGAAATCGAGGCGATTCGGCTGGAATGGTGATGGTGCTGAGCACAACTCACCTGGGGGGCATAACTGAACCCTGGGGCATCGCAGAGTTGAGCCTCCTCATCCCCGTAGGGCATCGCTTGTGTGCGTTTGGCCTTTGGGTGCTGGGGAGGAAAACGCTGCTGGGAAGACGACTTTCCCTGCGTATTTCCAAAATTAAGCTGTGTAAACACCTACAGCTGGGCTAAAGCGGAGCGCTCAGAAAAGCAGTTACACCTCATCTGCTGGGAGAGGGAAGTTAAATGCCTCATTTCGAGGCGTTTTGTGGCTTTTCGCAGCACTGGGCTGTTGGAGTCTGCTGGCAGTAAACACATTTTTACATGCTGAGGGGAGGTCTCTTTTTACAACTGCACTTGTGTTTTCAGGCCCACTTGAAAGCCTGGCATGACGTCTGCAAACTGTTTTTATTTTCTAGTGGTTCATCCGGTGGTTTATCTGGTACCATTTTATCATCAGAGCCGCTCCGAATAGCGGGGGTTTTGCTCTCTTATCCTTTGAAACATCTATTGTAGGAGTATTAAGGGTGTGCAATGCACAGAATCCAGCCTAAAGACCTCTTTTTTGTGGTGATTTTTTGTCTTGCAATTTTTCACTCTGAGGTGAGTGGCAGTGTGGACTTTTTGGGCAGGTACCTTCACAACGCGGTGCTCGTTCTGTACCGCACAGCCCAGGTTTGCTGGACCCCTGGGGATTTTCAAGCCCCGCTGCCTGGCACTGAGGAATAAACTGTGCAGGGTCTGACCTGGAGGACATCGGGTGCTGTGTCGGGGTAGCAGTCAGACCGTGTTTTCTGTCCAAAACCTGTTGTATGCAGTGCTGGTGCAGTGCTGACGTTGCTCTGCTCTGGCTCCCGTGCCAGCTGCGGGTCGGACCATGGTTGTGTTTGATGGTGCTCAGTGCTTGTGGAGACAGAGCCTCACAAACCTTGCTTTTCCTGATCCCAGGATGTCAGGAGTGGGGAGGGACCCCTGCCACAGCAGGATCACCAGAGCAGTCACACAGGAACACGGCCAGGGCTTTGGGTGTCTCCACACAAGGAGACTCCACAACCTCTCTGGGCAGCCTGGGCCATGCTCCAGAACCCTCACACTCACAAACTTTGGCCTCAGCTTCAGCTTGAACCTCCTGTGCTCCAGCTTGGGACCATTGCCCCTTGTCCTGGCATTGGCCATCCCAGAGCAGAGCCTGGCTCCTTCCTCCTGACACTGCCCTTTCCCAATGGATCCCCAGGAATGAGGGCACCCCTCAGTCTCCTCTGCTCCAAGCTCAAGAGCCCCAGCTCCCTCAGCAGGAGATGCTCCACTCCCTCCAGCATCTTGGTGGCCCTGCTGGACTCTTTCTCTGAAGAGCCCCTGCCCTCCTGTTCCCTCACTTTCCCGTCCTGCAACCCACAGATCCCATCCTCTTGGGTCCCTGGTGACCCTTCATGGGACTCTCGGTGAGCCGATGTTCCCTTCCTGCTGTCCTCTTGTCCTTGTGTCCGCGTGAAGGATGCATGGAACTGGAGACCAGCAACAAAACGGAACAGTTTATTCATGAGAAAGTGATATTGTTTAACTAAAACATGTGCTGATTTTGGGCTAGGCTTGGCAAACACTTTTAGCCGATACAAGAGATGGTGAGGAAAGGGTGGGAAATGCTGTTGTCACTTCAGGCAAAGCCTCAGCTGCCACCAGTCCTGCCTAGAAACACCACTCACCCACTGGAAGCCAGCAGAGAGGCTTAAGCTGGTTTAACATTGAGCATTGGGCTGGGTCCACGTGCCACCAAATTCAGACCTGGGTTTGCCCCAGAGGAATTCAGAGACGTGGTGGTTTAGGGTGGTTTATCAGCTGTGGGGAGGGTGATGGGCCCATGGGCTGTGTCAGGATGGGACGCGATGCGGCTGGAAGGCGCTGTTGGAGGTCTGGTGTGACCCTGGTTATCCCCTCACTGGAGGGACGTGGGGAGGTCTGGTGTGACCCTGGTGATCTCCTCAGTAGAGGAATGTGGGGAGGTCTGGTGTGACCCTGGTTATCCCCTCACTGGAGGGACATGGGGAGGTCTGGTGTCACCCTGGTTATCCCCTCACTGGAGGGACATGGGGAGGTCCTGGTGAGTGTCACCCCCGTTGTCTCCTCACCAGACCTCCATACGTTTCCACTGAGGAGCTGTCACCGTGTCCCTCCCCGGTGCTGCGCTTCCCACGCGCTGGGCGCCTGCAAACAAAGCCACAGCCCTGCTCAAGTGTGCCGATTGAAAGTCATTATCAGTAATAGCAGGAAATGTGTGATTGCTGCAGAGACGGAAAGATCTCGGTGTATTCACTTAGGCCCTCGGGCACAAAAGTGCTTAATTTAAACAGCCAAAGAAGTTTTTTTAATGCAATTATTCCTTACATTTCCTCCTCTTCTTTCAGAAGCGACTTTCTCTTTTATCCGTGTTTCTCCAGTGAGTCACGGATGATGGTAATGTGATTTGTGGCGCTTGGCGGTGCGGTCGGCGACTCTTCTGCTCGCTTGCACTTGTTACCCTTCCTTTAGAGCCCTTTTGTGCCCAACCACAAAACTTCCCCAAAAAACCCAACCGCCCGGTGTCGACCTGTGAAGCCATGGTCTGCCGCTGTGCCTGTGTCCTCGCTGGGGGAGCAGGGACCATCGCTGCACCCCCGTCCATGCGTCACACGTTGGTCTGGGTTGTCCTGGTTGCTGTGCCCAAAACAACATCCAGAAAACACGACACCGATGTCTCTACCCGTGAACGCGCTGCTGGTGCTGGAAGGGGAACCATAGAGGGGTCTCTGCCTGCAGGGACGGGGATGCTGGAGAGGTTGGTGCATCTGTGCAGCCGTAAAACGTGCAGCACGGTGAAATCTGGGGCTTCTGGTGTGTCCTGGTCTGGTCGGGGCTGTGCATTGATTTCTGTTTGTGTTGTCAGCATTGTGCGGGTAAAACTGCACGAGAGGTCACGGTGCAGGCGTGAGAAGACACAGCATTAAAGGTGTGAGGATGTGCTTGAGGTGGAGCCCTCATATTTGGGTGAGGAGGGTGATGGTGTCTCCATCTCCGTGGTAACACAGACTCCTCACCTGTGGGGCTCTGTACCTGGAGGTGCAGCGCCAGGCCTGGGCTCCATCGTTTCTGAGCATCACAGCATCCCAGGATGTCAGGAGT
>NW_010177882.1:16193-20499 GCF_000695765.1 Mesitornis unicolor | reverse complement strand
AGGTCCCTTCCAACTCCCAATATTCTGTGATCATGTGTGGGGGCATAGTCAGTCTTGATGTTGTAGTTTATGCTGGGACTTTGCTCCATAATCCAAACATATCAGATGAAACCCTGCTCAAAACAGACTCTGCAAAAGAGGGAGCAGTCCTGCCTTGAATGCTCAAGCTCAGAGGATTCACCCAGGTCAGGATTCAACCCTTTGAGAGACGCACCATATGAACCAGGAGCAGAAGCCCCACTCAGTCATGGAGTTCTCATTTATTCTCTCTCTCCAAAGAAGTCTTCATTATTTCATTGGGCTTCCCGTTGATCCTCTCATTTCCCATCCTGAGCTATCACATGCTTTTGAGACACTGAAATGAAAGCCTGGGCTTCATTCTCAAGGCTGTTAGTTTCTGCTGCAAGGAGAGTGGTAGTTGAAAGATGTCATGGAATAGCCAGCGCTTAATGTTCTTAGTGAAGTAATTTTTTATCCCAAAGACATTTAACACAAGCCATTATTCCTGCACTGAAGGATACTTTCCTTAGGGTTAAAAGTCTTATTTTCCAAAACATGGAAAGTTACTTCAGCTGACAAATCAATGTCAACAGCGTGGTCTTTTAGTTTTTGAGCCTGAAAATGGAAGTAAAGATAAAGACAAATTGTTGCCTTACATATTATTCTGTTAAAGAAACACATAGACAAGCAGTAAAACTGTGCTGCTGCTGAGTAAAAGTTCCATTTGATCTTGAGGTCACAGTCTTCCCATGTATGGTTATGTTGACAGAATCTCAGAATACAGGAATACAGACTATTCTAGACTGTAGGAAGGAAAAGTGTATTAATCAGTTCATGCAGCCTTCAAGATGTAGAGACATGAGAGAAAACTGTCTTTTTGGAATCTAAGAAGCAGATTCACAACGCAATAGACCAAGTATATAAATCACTAATTGCTTGTACCTCTCCCTTAAGAGAATGCAAGGTGCTTTTTTTTCTGAAGAAAAAGGTCAAAGTGCTGTTTTTAACAATGCTGAGCTCCCACTGCTATTCAAAGGTAGTAAAAATTGCTGGTTTAATAAAGCCATCCACAAATATTAAGCAAGCATATGTGAGCATAGGAATGTCTTCTAGGATGAGAAAGCAATCAGCAATACTTAACATGGATTTGCCAAGGGCACATCGTGCGTGGCCAACCTGACTACACTCTCTGTCAAAATGCCTGGTATCTCAAGCACTCTGGAAGCTTTCATAACAGAAAGAAAACAAAATTTATCAGAAAAAGCTGACTGTAAATAAGTTTGCAACTGTAAACAAAAGAAACAACTTCCTCATCTCTACAGTATGTAAGGAAATATGTCTGCCCGTGAAGGCTGGACATTGACAGATGCCTTGAAGCAGTAGTGCCTTCAGCAATTAGGTAACTTCCCTCAAAACAGAAGTGCCCATAAACTTCTGCACATCATCCATTTAAGACAGCAGAATGCAGGCCTTACAAAAAGGTTCAGCAAGCAGATCTGAATCCTTGTGGCTAGTTCTTAAATGGGAAAGAAAGTGCCTCTCTATTTATAATGCTAAAGCTGCTGGGCAAGACACAGTGGAAGACTTAAATTAAATGTCAACTCATGAGGTACTAACAATAAATAATGGAGAGATTTCTGTTGCCTTTGGTGGCTACAGATAAGCCACTGGATAAACTATTTACTGCAGGTAGGTTCTGCGGTCCTAGATGGATCATTCTGTCCTAGATGGATCATCCGTGTGTTTTGTTACTTGGATGAGAGAGCAGACTGCTGTGAGCCTGTGCTGCCCACATCTCAGGGCCTTCATGGTCTCAGGCCCCATCTGTACGGTAAAGTAGCTGAGAATGTACCAAAGGTTCCTCTCTCATTTCTTCTATTCATGCTTTTTGTAGGATGTCTAGTAGGAAGGGATGCTGATCCATGATCCATCAGGGCATTAGCAGACAGAGAGGAGATATGAGATGTCATAGAGACAGTGATATGATCCATTCACAGTGGCCATAATGTCTTCCTACAGGACCTAACTGCTGCTCTGTACCTTTCTGCATCATGGCACTGAGGCTGCCTGACCCCCTGAGATGTGTAGCCACAGTCAGAGGATGTTCAAGGGTCTCAGTGAGGCCCTGAACTCCTGCCTGGCAGAACCTAAGACTTATCTTCATCTTGTTTACTGCAAGGACAAGCTAAATGCCAACAAGCCTTACAACATCCATACATGTGCAAACTGTCATGCCCTCAGTAGTTTCTGCAAAACCTTGGGCAAACTCTTCTATCAAATATGGTGATAACATGACTATTCAGGGTATCACACATGTGCAGATGGCACCAGTGTGTGAAAAAGAGTTAATCTGGGGTTTATAGAACTGTGGCTTCCTTTATCAGGTCTCTCAAATTCTTTCCCTTCTTTGCAATCTAATCTTACTGATTCAGAACTCATTTACTTCAGCCTCATGATATTCCCTCTTTCCTCCGGAATTTCTCCTCCTCTCCAAAAGACCCCAAACACATCTGAGACAGTCATAGGCCAGAGAACTTTTTTTTTTCCCTCAGCCAGGCCTGCTCTGTAGAACATTTTGTCAATCCTACAAGCAAATTTTTCCCCTCGGGAAGATGTTTACTGTGTGTTGCAGAGCACTCCCTTGCCAGGAGGCTTCCTTTTTACCATCCCTGCTCATGCATGTTGCACATCTTTCTGCCTCATGGACCTTGGTTTGACTCCTCAAGATAGTGCTTGATCTGTCAAGCAGCTGGAGAGTGAAGAGGCATTACCAGGAAAAAGGACTGCAGCACAAAAAATGGAAGCAGAAGGGGACAATCATCTCACTTTTGCTGTGTAAGAGACCTAAAAATAATGGCATTTTAACGTTAGTTTACAGCCTACTTTAAGAAGAAACCTGAAATGCATTAGCATCCACTCTAAAGGTGCATATGAATTTTGAGACTAGCAGTGAACTGCCCACTCTGTTTGTTGAGCAGATGATGTGGTATGGATCCAGAAAAAGAGCATGTTATTCTGCCACGGCGAGTGTAGGCTATATCCCCTAATTCCAAGCCTGGAACTAGCAGCAGAGGCTGTGATGAGGGCACTGGAAAAATGGGAATGAGAGATATTCTGGTCTATAAAGAAGATAAAAGCTAAGATAAACTGCTAGACAGAAAAGGACCTGGGGGTGTTGGTGGACAGCAGGATGACCATGAGCCAGCAGTGTGCCCTTGCAGCCAAGAAGGCCAATGGCATCCTGGGGTGTATCAGAAGGGGAGTGGTTAGGAGGTCCAGAGAGGTTCTCCTTCCTCTCTACTCTGCCCTGGTGAGACTGCATCCGGAATATTGTGTTCAGTTCTGGGCCCCTCAGTTCAAGAAGGACAGGGAATTGCTTGAAAGAGTCCATCACAGGGCCACAAAGATGACTGAGGGAGTGGAGCATCTCCCTTATGAGGAGCGGCTGAGGGAGCTGGGTCTGTTTAGCTTGGAGAGGAGGAGACTGAGGGGTGACCTCATTCATGTTTATAAATTTATAAAGGGTGAGTGTCAGGAGGGAGGAGTCAGGCTCTTCTCAGTGATGTCCAACGACAGGGCAAGGGGCAGTGGGTGCAAGCTGGAGCATAGGAGGTTCAATCTGAACATAAGGAAAACCTTTTTTACTGTAAGGGTTAAGGAGCACTGGACCAGGCTGCCCAGAGAGGTTGTGGAGTCTCCTTCTCTGGAGACATTCAAAACCCACCTGGACGCGTTCCTGTGTGACCTAGGTGATCCTGCTCTGGCAGGGGGATTGGACTGGATGATCTTTTGAGGTCCCTTCTAACTCCTAACATTCTGTGATTCTGTGATAATTCCTTGGGCTCCTGCTCAACATGAGGGGTTGCTTCTTGGCTTCAAGAATCTGCACAGAAAGCTCAATTTTGATGGCAGAGCATTCGGTTACTCTTTATTCCCCACAGTAGAGTGATATTTAGAAAGGTGTCCCACTCCAATGGGAAAGCCATGGAAAGTTCAGTTTAAATATCAGCAGCTACTCTAAGTGAAAGCATGAATTGGACTCTCTTACAGAGTGCCAATGAAACTGCCGAGAGGAGTTAGTGCCATGGGAAAAAGCAGGATAAATGTGTAATATTTGCTGGCTTTTCTTCGGTACAGAGGGATAGGACTTGGAATCTTATTTGTTCAGCAAGATTTTGACACCTGTCAGCTCCTGCCATGGTTATGTCACAACTGACGTGAAAGTGCATTTCATCAGCTTAATGAGATGTCATCTTAAAGCTTATGGATAACTTTCTGGCTGTAGGCCCACTCCAGCCATTTCTCC
>NW_010177882.1:0-16162 GCF_000695765.1 Mesitornis unicolor | reverse complement strand
CCTCTTTCCCTCTGTAGGGGTTGGAATAGTCTTTGCAACTAGCAAAGGGAGTCTGTTCCTGGGAAATGTAAACAGCAGTGCAAAGGGGAAAAACTATTTTTATCCTTCCTGTCTCCATCCACCAAGACAAGCACCAAGCACTGTTTAATGGGCAATTTGAGTATTTTGGGGAGGTGAGAGCTTCAAATCTGAACTTAGTTACTTCACTCAGCTTGTAAATACCTGGCACGAGCATGGCATAGCATAGCCTGTCATTTTGCACACACCTTAGGAATCAATTGCTTGGCCTTTTGGGCATTAACAGCACAGTTCTAGGGTGAACTTTGAGCCTAGGATCACCATGGTGGAGGAAAGGTGTGGACTTCTATGAGAAGAAAACACTTGTCTTGAAACCCACTGTGGGAGTCTATTGACATAAGTAGATCCTGCCTGAGTTTTGTCTCTTTAATGCTCTTAAAGTTTTTTTAACTCACTGAAACTAGAGCCTTTGCTATTTGTTCTAATCAACTTTCTGTGGCCATTGTAAATAACCTTGCTCTTTGCCAGGGTGGGAAAATCTGATATAGAAGGTTTCTAAAGAAGGAAGGTGAAAACTAGAAGTCCTGCAGGCAAGAGAAAGGGATTTGAATTAAGCTGCAAAAGGAGTTGATCTTCTCGCTTGTTTATCATCTGCTTTTTATCCAAAGGAGTTTCCATCCCAGCAGCTGCAATATCGCAATGACTGTGTACTGCTATCTGAGCACTGGGGTTCTTTTCTTCCATGTTCATACCATGGTCATTGGAAGAAGGCTCACAGAGCCCACTGTGTCATAAATTTACTACTTCTTTCGCTCTTCTATATGGACTTCAGAGGCTCCGAAGAGAATGGCGTCTCTGTGCCACATAAAATTACATGAAGCATTAAACACAATGGGCAGCAACTTCTGCTCTTTTCTTCTTGCATAGGATAAACCTGTCTGAGACGAGGGGCACGGCTTCCTGAGTATTTTGTAGTAAGAAGGTGCCTCTTGTATCTCAGTTGTAAAGAGGTAATGAGGAGGAAATGAAACCTGACAAAAGCAAACAGTAAGAGCATTGCACGGGAGAGGGGAGAGCAAAAGAGTGCGAACACAATATATTGATGCCAATATAACCCCTGCTTATCAGAGTGTGACACTGTACTTGAGGTGTGGCTGCTTGCAGCATCTTCTCAATGTGTTTTTTCCTCTCTTCTGGACCATTCTTAAGCT
The DNA here is from genome assembly GCF_000695765.1 of Mesitornis unicolor. Taxonomy (NCBI): domain Eukaryota; kingdom Metazoa; phylum Chordata; class Aves; order Mesitornithiformes; family Mesitornithidae; genus Mesitornis; species Mesitornis unicolor. Next base: position 14,933 of record NW_010177882.1, on the reverse strand, counting down.
GACACAAAGCACTTACAACATTGCTTGCACATAAAACCGGTTTCATGGTTGGCAACCTGAAGTGATATCAGGTTCTAGACTAAGATATGAAGAACATTACTGTATCCACCTGAGTACATAAGAAGATATTATATTAAATATTTTCTTAAATCGGAACATTTTTATCCACTTGAAATTTAGGGGAAGAGGCTGCGCCTTCCTCCAGTTTATTAAAAAAAATCATATGTATGTGCACACATGTATATAAATTCTGATTCCTATTAATGTGAGGAAAATTCTATGTAATTTCCTATTGAGGAAAATTCTATGTAATTCATTGTTACGTAAACTCACTGCTGTTACTCCAAGTTTGTTCTTTAGGAAATGAATGTAGTTAGGGCCCACTTTATACCTGATTGAGAAAAATGCCCTTTAGTAGACTGGTTCAAGGAAGAAGATACCTACTTTGGAGAAAAGCACATTTCTTACTGAAAATCCTGCCATTGTTATGATTGCCTGTGGAAGTCTTGGTTTCTCCCAAGTCTCAGTTTGAAGAAGATCCTGAAACAGTGTTTTATCTCAGGTCATTCCCTACCTTTCCAATCCTTTTTATTAACTTTATTTTAATACTTTTTGTGAAAGCTTTGTGCTCAGTCAACCTGCTTCTTCAAAATCATAGAATCATAGAATAAAATTGTTCACACTGGAAAAGACCTTTGAGATCAAGCCCAACCATTGACCTAGCACTGCCAAGTCCACCCCTAAACCATGTCCATACCACAGCTACACATCTTTTAAATATCTCCAGGAATGATGACTCTACCACTTCCCTGGGCAGCCTGTTCCAATGCTTGACAGCACTTTCAGTAAAAAAAATTCTTCCTAATATCTGCTATAAACCTCCCCGAGCACAACTTGAGTCCATTTCCTCTTGTCCTATTGTATGTTACTTGAAAGAAGACACCAACAACCAGCTCTCTACAACCTCCTTTCAGGTAGTCATAGAAAGCGTTAAGGTCTTCCCTCAGCCTTCTTTTCTCCAAACTAAACAACCCCAGCTCCCTCAGCCACTCCTCATAAGACTTGTGCTCCAGACCCCTCACCAGCTTCATTGCCCTTCTCTGGACATGCTCTAGCAGTTCAGTATCTGTCTTGTAGTGAAGGGCCCAAAACTAAACACAGTATTCAAGGTGCAGCCTCACCATTGCTGAGTACAGCGGAACAATCACTTTCTTAGTCCTGCTGGCCACACTATTCCTGATACAGGCCAGGATGCCATTGGCCTTCTTGGCCACCTGGGCACACTGCTGGCTCATATTCAGCTGGCTGACGATCAGTATCTCCAAATCCTTTTCTGCCTGGCAGCTTTCCAGCCACTCATCTCCAAGCCTGTAGCATTTCATGGGGTTATTGTGACCCAAGTGCAAAGCCTGGGACTTAGCCTTGTTGAACCTCATACAATTGGCTGCAGCCCCATCAATCCAGCCTGTCTGGACGCCTCTGTAGAGCTTTCATACCCCTGAGCAGATCAACACTCCCTCCCAACTTAGTGTAATCTGCAAACTTACTGAGGGAGCACTCAATCCCCTCATCCACATCACTGATAAAGATGTTAAACAGAACTAGCCCCAACACTGAGCTCTGGGAAACACCACTTGTGACCAGCTGCCAACTGGATTTAACCCCATTCATCGCCACTCTCTAGGCCTGGCCATGCAGCCAGCTTTTTACCTAGCAAGGAGTACATCAGTCCAAGCCATGAGCAGCCAATTTCTCCAGGAGGATGCTGTGGGGAACAGTGCAAAGGCTTTACTAAAGTCCAGGCAGACAATATCCACAGCCTTTTCCTCATCCACTAAGCAGGTCACCTTGTCTTAGAAGGAGATCAGGTTAGTCAAGCAAGACCTGCCTTTCATAAACCCATGTTGACTGGACCTGATGGCCTTGTTGTCCTGAATGGATGTTTCTTCTTTGAAATTTGCTGCTCTTCTGTGTATAGTGGTCTCAGGATTCACTTTCTCTTGACGTTTTATAAGGATTAGCAGGACAATGAATCATTTCTTGGTCACTGTGAGATCTGGAGCATACAAAATGGTCTCCTTTGCACAATTAAAGGATTTTGCTTTAAGTTACTTCTGGGGACAATATTCATGCTTGGAACCAAATATAAATCAAGGAATCTTCTACAGATATAGGTACTAGATTCTTTGCACCTTAAAGGAAAGAACATTAATGCTTAATCATTCCTACCAGAATAATAATAATTCTCTAATCATCCAAGACTGCTGCCTATTAATCTTTTAAAAAAATCTACTTCTGCAATCCTTGTTGAGGTGTTTCATCTGAGATGACCACAGTTGATAGTTTTTCAAATTATAGTTTAGGGAACCTGTTAACCTGCATGAGTCAGAGCTTGTTTTGCCTAATTTTAGTCAAACGAGTACATAAATAAAATCTCTCTCCCTTGTCAAATATAGAAGCTCATTAGAGCTGCAGGGTTAGACTACCATGTTAGATTAATGGCAAGTGCCCTTACTGCAGAGAACATTTTAAATTTAATTCTAATTAATATCTGCTTCAGCCTCTAGAAATCTATCTCACTAATAACCCCATAACCCCAAAGTTGTATGAACTTACTTCTCTTTAAGAATGTATAGGCAGGAAGAAAACTCATGTAAACATTTTTATCACTATGAAGGACAACCTGGACTGGGCCTCTCTCACTCAAAAGATCAGATATCAAAAGTGGGTTTGTATATATACAAAGTATTTTGAGTCTTGAGCATACCAGATTATTTATGAAATATACCAGGAACACAAGCTGGGGAATTTTACCATCACCTATCATGAAGTTTCATATAGCTTTAGTGATCAAAAAGTCATAGATGATGCTTTGCAATACTATTCCCTTTATTCACAGTAAGTCACAGATTGATAGCTTAATTTAAAAGTGCTGATTTCTTGTCTTGAATTCATGCTGAAGTGTTAGAAGAATACTTCTATGCAGAAAATGAGATGCTGCTGAAATAGGTGGCACAGCGTCCTCTCCTTTAAGTATTATTAAAGCAGACACTAGCAATGGATTAATTAAATATCCCCTCTCAGCAGAATTCTCTTGCTGTATTGCTGTTTATGATGAGGGATAGATTTTTCCTTGGACAGGAACAGTTTCAGTAAGGGAGTTGTGTATTTTCATTTTTTTAAGCACTGTGTGTGCTCTTTGGGTGCCTTCTTGAGTCATTTTTTCATGGTTTGGGATACTCAGGGATAGAGAGGTTCAGCCTAAGAACAGAAGAGGTACAAATATGGATCAATAACCAGATTGGATTTATATTCTGTTTTCAGCAATGTGTAAAAGCAGATATTTATGTCTAGTATTACTTGTACATTATCTAATGCAGTTTCCTACTTCTAATAATCAGTTACTGATGGACTCTCTAAGCAATGGCTATATTTGGATCATCACTTTTTAAATCAGCCTATTTGCCTAATACTTTTTTGAATTTATTTTTGGCTTTTAGTGTTATTTTAGCACTAAGGAAGAGTTTCCACAATGTAACTGTGCTGAGAAGAAGAAGAGTTTATGGTTTTGTTTTAACCATGCAGTAAATCTGTAGAACCTGCAGTGAAGTGCTAGTGTTAAACCAGTGTCATCATGCAGAGGAAAAAGCAGCATAATCAACAGAACCAGTAAAAAATACTTTGTATTTCCCTATTTAGTGTTTCTTTGTTTGGTGCTATATATCTGCACAAGCACTAGTTTCACACAGAAGTGTGACACTGGGATTGCTACATCTAAAGCTAAGGAGCAGACTGAAAATGGGGAAGCAGTAGTAAATCATTCCCATTCATATAGTGACATCCAGTGGGTCCTTCCAGTGGCTTTCTTCACATTTTGTTTCCATCCTTCGAGCAGAAATGAATAGACCTGTTGGTATCACTTTCAGATCACAATTTCAGACCACTGGGACTTCTCACAGTGTCAGAATATAGCCCTCGCAGATAAATGGAATTAACTGATTGCTCAGTAGCTGTGGACAGCACACATGGAAGAAGCTGTTTAGGTGTTTTTTTAAATTCACTAGACAGCTTTTCCCAAGCCAGTTGGAGCCCAGCCTGAATTGCTGCTTGGGTTTATTGTGTCCAGGTGTGGGTCTTTACATTATCTTTGTTATCATCAATTCTTGTTGGCTCAGTCTTCTTCAGACTGTCCAGACTTCAGTGTATGATGGCTCTACTTTCCAGCATATATATCTTTCCTCCCAGCCTGGTGTCATGTGCAGACTTGATGATAGTGCTTTGAATACCATCATCTAGATTGTTTACAAGGGTATTGAGTGTCGTTGGACCCAATAGTGACTTATAAGGTATTCCACTCATACTCTCTGGTCAGAGTCCAACCTCCAGCTCAAAGCAGGGTCAGCTGTGAGATCAGACCAGGCTGCTCCAGACTTTACTGAGTCAGGTCATGAAAACCTCCAAAGATGGAGACTGTGGTATCTGTCTGGGCAGAATTTTTCATGGTTTCATCTGTCTGGTTTCATGGTTTGTCTGGTCTCATGGCGACCTGAAGTTTTACCACATATCGAATCGGAACCTTCCTTGTTTTGATATATGCCCTTTGTCTCTTGTCATCCCACAAGTCATCAGGGTGAAGAGCCTTGCTCCTTCTTTCCAGTAACCCCTTACAAGAACTGGAAGGCTGCTGTTAACAAGCCCACTTCGTTCAGCCTCTCCTCACAGGGCACATACTACTCTCTGACCAGCTTCTTTTACATATTCCAAGCAGGGCGGATTTGATGTTTAACACCAAGCCTACTTCTTTTTTAAGTTATCTTACATTACATGGGATTTTGATCAGAGTGATACAGCAATGTACTTAAATCACAGTACAGGTACAAATCATACTTAGGAGAGTATCGCAACTGTATGAACAACAGTACCTAATTGAGTCACAATACAAATGTGATTTTCATTACTATTCTCTATAATGTATTCACCATCATGATGCTGGGTGTTCCCAGCTTCCAAGAAGGAATATGTGGGTTGAAACCCACTCAAGACCATAGCTCTCTTCAGAGTTCTTCCTGTTTGTTGCTTGTATTTTATGCTCTCCATTGGGCTTAGCTGTGCTGATATCTTTGTATTCTTTTGATTAACTTGGGGACCAACAGCTAAACAGCCAGTTCATTCACCCAGCTGATATAGGCAGTTGCCTAGAGCAAAGGCTAGATTCTGGTTCCCTTTTGGTTGAGGTAAGTTCACAGCTATGCTTGGTAATTCACACAACCTGCCATCTCCAGGCCTGCCCTGCTCACTTTGCCTGGATACCAAGGGATGTCCTCCTTGTTATTACACACTGCTTCTGGCCCCCTGCCCCTTAGTGACCAAATGGCCCTTGCTGCTCCCTGGAAGTCTAACTCTATCCTGACTGGATCTGGACAGGTGATGAGAGGTAAGAGAAAGGATTGACTGGAAGGAAACTGAGATAGCTGGGGGTTGAGGTGGTCCTGGATTTCTTCCTGGCCTATTTGTGTGCCGTTTCCTTTGGTAGCACCAAAAATGACTTCATTCTTCCTGACCACTGATGAGTCCCCACTAGAACACCAGGCATCTTCATTCAGCTGCTGCATTACTTGCACTGCTCCTGTAGGAGCTCTTCTTGGACCTCACCCTGCTGGAGGGCCAAATACCCTGCTAAGCTCCAGTCACTAGGTCCCTCTGAGCAGTCATTTGCCATGTTAATTTTCTTGAGTTTCACTTTAAGAAAAGGTTTTCTAAAAGGGGGATGCAAGGGGCAAATGGTCTAACTTATGTGCCAGGTGCTAGAAGAGGAGTGCCAAAGAGCTACATTTCTACTAGGTTTAATGCTTCTATAGCTTCCTGTCCCCTTATCCTGTATTCCTAGAGGAGGTGATGGTCAGGATCTCTCCCTGCAATCAATCATTACAAAGTTTAATGTTTGTTACCACACATAGCACATCATTCAGCTGTAGGTTTGTTTACAGGGCTAATCCTAGTCCAGGACCAAGATCAAAAAAAGTAAATCAGGCAATGTGTGATGCTCCTATGATTTGTCTTACACACTTGTAAATACTTAGGGACACAACCGAGAACTAAGTTGAAGTTTTTTTTCACTTTTGTTTGGGAATAACTAAAGAGAGCTTCTAAATTTTTTGCTCAAATCTTGCTATTCAGTGCAGGAATCCTATGTATAATTGTGAAGGGAAAAATTCATTAAATTAAAATATGGTATATGGTACAGCCTGTAGCTGTAGTGTAGGTTGTTCAAAGGCTAATTTCCCAGTGAAATATCTTATGAAAGGTTTTTAAAACTTAGTAACTGTTGTTTCATTTCTCAATGTAAAACAACTCCAAATTATTTCTATTTTCATCTTCTCAGTCATTATATTTTTCTTCTCTTTCAGTGCACAGGAATTGGAGCTATAAAGATACCATAATGTTAATAGATTTGTCTCAGAGTTCATGAGGTCAGACTTGTTGGTCTTCCCATATGACTAACAGTGCAAAAATCTGGAATCAACTCTGTTAATCTTTGGCATAAAATAACCGGCGCTGAAGAACAGCACATCCATAAATCAATAGAGACTAACCTCTGATTTATTTCTTTTTGGGTCACATGTTCTACTTTCACCATAAAAGCAGCTAAAGGTAACTATAATTAAAATGTCTATTTCCTTCCCTACTATTTGTGTTAACATTCGTGCTATTGAATATATCCCTTTCAGAATACTACATTTTTTCAGTATACTACAGTTATTGTTTCATTAAAAATACCACTGAGATATTAACTGTATAATAAATTAAAATTCAAAATAAAGTATCAGCCATTTCATCCATGAGAGAGAATAATAAAGCCATAATAAAAAGGAATAAAGTTTAGCAATATGATAATGTAGCATGAGGTTTTTATAGACTCAATGTAAATGTTAAAATCTATAAATTTTTTATATTGTATAAAATTGTAAAAAACAGTAATGAAAGGGGTGGGGAGAGGGGAAAAAAGCAACATTAACAGGCTGGTTTAGTCTTGAAATTGCTGTTACTCTGATTTCTTTTTATAATCTGAAAAAGAATGTATAGAAATTATGCATACAAACTTATTTGCTTGTGGCTTATCTTATTTACTGTAGGTAGTAAAGGTAAACTGAAGAAGGAAAACCGGGTTTCCACTTTTCAGTCCACAGTACTGGTAGGTGAAGAAACTAAAGCCTAATTGCCTCCCTTCTTTCCTTCCTTTGTTCACACCTAGGATCCCTGTACGCACAATTTTCTAACTATGCTTTTAAAAACTTTTGTATTTGGCTTTGTTTCATATATTTGGGTTCTAACTGAAGGTAGAAGGATGTGTAAATATGGAAAGGAGACGATAGGACATGAATTCCTCCTTTCAACCATTTTCTTCTTTTTGCATCATCCTTCACACCACATTGGTAGGATATGAATTTTCCCATAGGCTAACAACAATTGATATAATTGTACTAGTCCAATACCTAATATTTCTTCTGACAGCAGACTGCACAAGGCATTTGTAATTTGATTTAAATAAAACTCTCTTAAATAAATTTTTATTTAATAAAGGAAAAAGAAGAAAAGATATGCACACAAAGCATATGGATTTCTAAAATAGCTGAAGTACAGGTACAGATAATTATAGCTTTAAAAACCTGCCATTTTGGAAACTCAACACTGCTTATTTTCTTGTATTGTGTTGTTCTAGAGACAGCACGCCAAAATGTACTTGACATCCCTTAGAAAATGCTGACTTGTAAAATATGGGGTCACTTATCCTCTCATGAAGGAGCTACATCTACTTAATTGACAGGTGGCTCGTCACTGACAAGGACATCATGCATTCTACTTGCAGAATCGATATTTTGTTGGATTTCTGAAAAGGAGGGGAGGAAGTGGAGAGGAAACAAAGCTACACTGGCATAAAATAAGGAACTGAGTGAGCGCTTTCACTACCAAAACAAAAATTTTCTTTCTTCTGTAAACCTAAAACTTTGTTTTCACGTGTGGGCCTTTAAAACAGCAGTAGCGAAAGGACAATACAGGACTAGATGAAGAGATGCTCAAGAGAACATATCAATATGAGACACTGCATAATCTAAAAACATTTAAGGACAAAACCAGCTTTACTCTCAAAGGTTACAGCTCCGAGACAATGTGCAGTATCAGAAGATAGCTTTCCTCATGGACAGCAGTAGCACTCAACAATTTAAGATGGAAGATTAAGATTCTGTGTCCAGAAATACTGGACACAGCTAAAAATCCTGAGGCAATATATACAGATACAATATTATTCTTCATGCTGCAGTCCACCCAGCATTACTATGGATTACTGAACCTAAACCACAAAGAGTCAAAGCGAAGTCCATTTGTGCCTCCCTGTGTCAAGAGGTAACCTAGGGCAGATTAACTGAACAAGAAAAAACCTATCATCTCTATATCTCCCGCCTTACCCCATGCCAAGGAGGTGGGCTCTGAGGTTGGCAGCATAGAGTTCCCCTTTAGCTGGAGAAAGAAGGGATAGCAAAAAGGGAGGCCTTTGCAACTCTACTGCAGTTATGAATGGTGGGGAGACTACGGATAGGCTTTAGTTGTTCACTGTTGCTTCTAAAGGAAAAATTAAGCGGTTTAAAGTGAAGCAAGCAGGAGGTAAGATTCAAAACAGTCCGAAGAACATGGTCTTCATGCAGTGGGGAGTTAAACTGTGAAAGTCCTTGTAGTGTTATGAATGTAAACATTTCTACGGATTTCAAAGGGAAAATGGAAAAAGTGATGGAAGAGATACGCATTTTAATAACACAAAGAAACCACATCTGGCTTAAGATCTCCCTCAGCTGTTAGGAAGCTGCAAAAGTGAGGGTGCTCCACAAGGGAACATAAGTGAGGAGCCAAGGGTTATCCCAGCACACGGAGCAGTGACCTCACCACCCAGGGCACAACTCCCAAGCAGCTTGGTGGCAGTGACAAAGTCTCTCAACAGTCTAGCAATCATTAAAACAATAGGTCTTACTGGCCCTGACCAGCCTCACCTGGGGCCTCCACCCACACCCACTGCAGGAGTTCTATTTAAGCTCAGACCAGGGACTTCAGTTTCTGCGTGAACTGTGTCATAGCTGTACCTGTTTCTAATCCTGTTCATCAGCTGTTTGACTTTCCTGCTTTGCACCTGGACCTGACATGTTACTTTATGTCTGCCTTATGATCACTGAACTGTTGATAGGACCCTTTTTTGACACCACTCCTTAGAGTCACCCAATTCAAGAGCTGTGGGACTGCACCTTCTCAGTGAGATCATTTCCCAGCCTTTGTAGTAGCCATCTTTGTCTCCTCGCTTGTTCCCTGCTGTGGAAAAGTCTTGCTCTTGCTGCTCTCTGGCAGTTAGTTCAGGCCTTCTCAGTCCCAAAGTCAAGGGCCGTGGCGCCTGGCCCTCAGACTAAGCCAGGGCTTGCCCCTGCAGCCTCCTTGCTGCTATGTGTCATAAGACTTGACCCTGTGGTGACCTTGCAGTTTCTGTTTTGACCCCAAACCCTTGCAGGAAGCTGTGATCAGTGTGCAGAGGCAGATCTGTAGGCTTCTCTAACCTCCTCTGCACTCAGAGTGACTTCCCCTGCCCACCAACTCCTTTGGTGCCTTTTAGGAGCATCTAGGCTTTGTTATGCTCCAAATCAGCAGCCCTCAAGGAGCATCTCAAGGACAATCTGGTACGTGGGTTGATCTGACCCTCCACCTCCACTGGCAATGCTCCGCATTTTATGTCAAAAAGAAGTATGAGAGTTTCTGGCCTTTCACAGGAGCCTGCCAGCATAAGGTGACTTCAACCTACCTGGGATCCACATGCCAGCAGTTTGGGTCCCCCAGATACCCCAGGAACTCCACCCTGTGCTGTTGAAAAGAGCAAATCTCTGGGGTTTGACATGAAGTCACCATTGCTGCAAGTGACTCAGGACTTCTCCAGCATAGTCAGTGTGCCTCTTGAGCACTGGAGAACATGAAGATGCCAAGAATACCACTACAAAGTTAGCAAGCAGGCTGTGCAGCATCATTTACAGAATGATGGAAGGTGGTCAGAGCATAGAAGAGACCAAATGGTATCACAAGATCCTCATAGTGTCTGTCTGGTTCAGAAAGCAGTTTTCTGTTCATTCCCTTCTAGTATGCAGGGACTGCAGAGTTTCTCAGAATTTGTCAACTTCTTTTAATGATTCATAACAGGGTTTTCCAGAATCATGGCTCCTATAACGGCACCTACTTGGAAGGGGCCTCACTTTCTATGCGCATAAGTACATGCAGCTTCTGAGGGACTGAAACAGATATTCACCATAGCCTGCCCCACAGTCCCACTCAGGCCTTGGCTGGCATTTCTTTGTGGAAACAGATGCCTCTGGGCCACAGGGGTCATACTCTCCCAGAATCTAGCTCAAAGCAGGATCCATGACCTTACGTCTTTTTGTCTATGCAGCTCACTCCCACTGAGAGGAATTATGACACCTGGGACAAACAGCACCTGAAAATCAATGCTGCCTCTGAGGAGTGGTAGCACATTCTTGAGGTAGCAGCAGAACCAATAGAGATGCTGACCTACCACCAGGACCTGGATATACAACTGAGGGATGAGTTGCTTCTCTCCCCACCTTGTCTGCTAGTCTTCCCTCTCTCCACACTTTGTAAACTGTCTATTCATCGCTAACGTTGGTTTCCAACCCAAGAGTCTGCCAGCCACACCAGCTGCCTCACAGGTACCCACACCAAGCGACTGTCAGAGCTGGCAGTTTGTTGGTGCAACTGAAAAGACAGCTGCCACTTCTACCACCGTTAAGGAATCCTCTTTTCTCCACTTGTGCTCTTATTCTTGGGATGAGAAGTGAGGTGGATGGTACCTATTTCCATAGGCTCCTCCTCTGGGGATAGTAAGGAAGGTGGAGCAAAGTATGTTGGAGCTACTCCAGAGGTCTGCATATGTTCTTCCTGTCAGAGCCAGGTGTCGTTCCAGTGACAGACCAGTCTGACAGGCTGCCCCAGGCTCTGGGGTAGGCCAGTCCTAGCCATCTCACCTTGAGGGCCACAGACAGCCCCAGAATTTAGAGGGCCATAAGGACTTGCTATTCACACTCAGTTTCCACAGTCAACTCTGTGAACTGAATTGTGTAGTTAGTGGCCAGCTACTTCCCCTGATGGAGTTCTGGCAAGACAACCTTGGCCACTGCACTGAGGTCCCCCCAGAACTGCTCCAAATCAGTAAGACATCAGGTTTTGGAGCCCAGGGGCATTGTCTTTCATGTGATCACAATCCAGTCTCAAGTTGCCCTGAGAGCTGGGAGGTTAGTACTGCTGACCCTCTGATGTCCCTTGGGATATACAGCTCCTGCATAGGCTGTAAAGATTAGCCACATCTAACACATCCTGATATCATTGCCCAGTCTCTGCTGAACGGTTCTGGAAGATCACAGAATTATACAATGGTTTGGGTTGGAAGGGACCTTTAAAGATGAACTCTTCTGCCGTGAACAAGGACATCTTTCACTACAGTAGGTTGCTGAAGATGGGGAGCAAAAGATGTTGAAGCAGCCTGAAGTGCTGTGCCACACCTCTACACGTTGACCACAACTTCCTGCAGCAATTTGAGGTTAACCTGCAGGTGATGGGGACCTTGAAGGCCAGGCTCCATGATGACAGTCAGCTCAGGGCTTGAGATAGCCCAAGCCACCTGTCAGGAAGCAGCAAGACCAGGGCTGCTCTGCAAGGGACGGCAGCCAAAAGCTGAAGGACAGGACAGTGATCTCACCGACCAGGACACAGCACCCAAGCAGGGCAGTCTGGTGACGAGAACAGATTCTGTTGATAGTCCCAGTGATCACCAGGTAAATGTGAGCTGGCAGGTCAAGTCCAAGTGCAAGCCATGAAATCCAGTCAGCAGGAGCTGCAGGGCACAGGGCTATGCACACGCCTGCCAGCTCAGGAAAGGGCTGGAGGCCAAGGTTTGAGCATAAACAGAGCTACCCTGCAGCTAGGCTGGCAAGCCTGCACCGGCATGTATCAGAGATGCCAGGTTAACTCCAGTGCAAACCAGAGAGGAGAAATGTAACATAAACTAAGAAACCACAGGAATTGGCTCCAACAATCTTGCACCTTCTAACTGGCGCTCAAAACCCACATCCAGAAGGTGTTAACATCAATGACCACAGATCATTTTCACACTTTTTCTCCAGGCCCTGCAGTCACTCATTGCTACGCCCATCCTGAAAAAGTTGCGCAAAAGATTTAGGAAAACTTTTAAGGGGTGGAGAAGAAACACAAGTGCAGGAACAGGCGAGAGAGAGGGTAGAATCACACTTGCCAGTTCTTCAGACGTGAACAGAAATGTCAAAAATAGGGCCTGTGAGACCACTGACTCCCAACTGATATAAATGAATAAGCATTACAGCATTGCAACTTCCTGATTAAAGACAAGGACAGACTCTGTTCATGGATTTCTGTTAGTTTTACTTTAAATAAAAGCCTTATACTGAGACGTGGGTTGCAGTCTTTAACTGTGAAAATGCCTGAGATGATCCTAAATACAAATTGTAGAATTCAGACTATAAAATTGTATTTTATAGATAAAACTTAATTTTTAGAATGACGAAACTATATAGTTACTCAATTAACTTTCAGACTTAAAATTCAACTGTATGGATTGCGTGTGTTATCGGAAACCAAACAGAACCACCAATGAAGATGCACTAAAAAGAGAGGTAGATTTAAAAAATCTGGTATTACATGCCCAAAACCAGGTATTACACTTGAAACAAAAGCTAAATTACTGTCACATGTGCATTCACTGCATTAGGAGAAAAGTATTCCCCAGCTAAACTATGCAGAAAAGTTATACCAAAAAGTTACTGCAAAAACTGGCAAAATGTCTTTATTGCCTGCTTCAGATTAACACCTTCTTTAGAAGTGTGCTGCCATTTAGAATGAAACATTAAATAAAGGGGTTATCATTTAAGTCTCTACAAACCAGAAACTCTCAGATTACATCCTTAAGCATTGCAGATTATCTGCACAGACATCGAATTTCAGCACTAACATTTTTGCCTGAGGTAGTGTGATGTCCTTGGGTCTATTCTAGTCTCTGCTTCCTCCTGCTCACACACCTGTACACTTGTTTGCGACACCCAGTGTGATTACATGATGCAATTTGAGAAGTACAGTTAAAGGTCAACAATTTTAAAACCATACCATTCACATCCCTAATGGTGTTTATTTTTTTTTAAACATGCGTTTAGTTAGACTGTGCCATTTTCTCCATACTTCAGTTGAGATAACCCTTTAACTTAAAAATTACTGATGAACGTTATAAATACATAAAGCTGCACTTGTCTTATGTGTACAAATCCATATTCTGTATATTTAATCAGTATAGTATTAAAATGTGCAATAATTTCCTGGTAAGTTACTGCCATTTAACTATGCATTTTTCAAAGGCACAGTACACAAAAGAACTCCAATGTTGGCGGATCAGGCTACCACATGAAAACTTTTAACCTTCTGAGACAGTGAGACAAGTTTTGCTCAGTCTCTGTATTGAGAAACATTAAGGCAGCACAAGAAGCATAACAAGGAAAATTCAGATGTCCCAGGATCTTCATCATAGTCACAATAAATACTGGTGCCCTATACAAGTGAGATACAAAGCTGTAAAATATCATATGGGAATACAGTTTTATCGTGTTAATCTGCGTATGTATTGGTACAGCTGTTCTGTGAATGCTTCTGAGGAAAATTTTTCCATAACTCTGGCTCTCCCAGCTGCTCCCATTGAGTCCTTTAAGAGAGGATCTCTCACAATTCTTTCCATGGCCTCAGAAAATTGCGTCGGCAGAGGATCACACAAAAAGCCTGTAACATTATGCAAGACTGATTCTAAAGGACCACCTGAATTAACTGCTATAACTGGACATCTCATATACATTGCCTCCAGAGGAACAATGCCAAAATGTTCATTGCTTGGTGTATAAAGTACACACACAGAGTTACTGTATAGAGAGTTTTTCTGTTCGTCTGAGAACGACCTTAGGAAGGTGACATGGTCATTAACACTAAGCTTGGCTGCAAGTCTCCTCAGCTCTTCATAGTGCTCCACGTTTTCCAGAACTCGTTTGTCATAACCGCCTGCCATAACCAGGTGAACTTCATCCCACTCATGAGAATCAAGTCTTCCTCGAAGCTCATGCAAAGCTTCAAGAGCCAATGCTAAATTCTTTTTTCTTTCATACCTATTAATGGAAAGAAACAGGAACCTCTTCTTTTTGGATATCAGGTCAGCTATGTCCACAGGAACTACTGTCTCAAAGCTACTAGTGTTGAGTGATGGGTAGAGGACATCTGGGTTTATGTGAGATAAGGATTTAAAGGTGTCCTTGAACACACTGGCAGTGAACTTGCTGTTCACAACAATACAGTCTGCCATACCAGTTGTGTACTCTTCCAGCCAGTCGAGCGGCAATCTGTAGAACAAAAATACGGTCGGCCATCCCAGTTGTGTCCTCTCCCAGCCAGTCGAGCGGCAATCTGTAGATGTGCTTTAGGAAAGATTCTCTCTTGGTCAGAAGCTGATCAGGAAAATGACAGTAAAACAAAACTTTCTTACGGGTTCTGGCCAGTCTAAGTACAGGAATGCAAGCAGACACCTAGTGCAACCAGGAGAGACAGAACAAGAGGAGATATTAACTATCTGTGTTAGTGCTGCTGGCAAGTACATGTGATTTCAAAGCTATACCCTGAGAGCCAGTCCTTTGCAATCCAAGAGCCCTCTCCCGCTTCCCTCCATTAGGGCACCAAGCAGCACTGCTTCATCCAGGACCACTTGCTACGGTTCCCGATTTCATCCCTCACCTTGCTTTATCCGGCCGACAAGACCCACCCTCCTCCCCGCCCAGGCC
>NW_010177881.1:1534-5742 GCF_000695765.1 Mesitornis unicolor | reverse complement strand
AGTTCTATTTAGCTCAAACCAGGACACCAGAAGAATATAATAATATTAAAGATAAGAAGTAACAGGTGTCATGCTGTCAACTTCCAGGGATATGCCTTGAAGGAAGCTGCAGCCTGTGGAGAGGAGCCCATGCTGGAGGAGGTTTTCTGGCAGTAACTGCAGCCTGTGGAGGACCCACACTGAAACAGTCTTTTCCTGAGGGACTGTACCCCATGGAATGGACCCGTGCTGGAGCAGTTCATGAAGAACTGTGGCCTATGGGATTGTCCTGGTTTACTGGGTCAGAATTTTAAAGTCAGTTTGCTGTTCAGGAAAACTGCAATTCTGTAAGGACTACAACACACTATTTCATGGGAACAAAATGATACACTTTGTTTATAGTTTTCGGCTAATGCTGGTATGTGATGATCAAGGACTTTGGCAGTCTTGAGATAAACAGGTACAGAGGCTGGGGGAAGGGGAAACCCAGGGTAGCTGACCCCAAACTGACCCCAGGATGACCAATTAGTACTATCTCATACCATAAACATCACAGTTCACTATTGAGGAGAGCAACTAAGGTTTTGCAAATCCCCTCGGGCTACGTTAAGGTGAAATGACACCAAACAATCAATCAAACTATTTATCTCTTCTCTCTTTCTCTCATTTTCTCTTGTTGTCTTTTCCTTTTTCCTTTGTCTCCTTGCAACATGTGCGGCTGCAGTGGGCTGTAGCTGGCGGTTTTAGTTTTGGGTTTTGGCTTTAATTAAGGCAGCATCAGGCTCTGTGTTTTTCTCGGTTCTGTTAATCAAATTGTTACAGTGTTGCTAAGTTGCATAGTGTTCCAGTATGATAATGGAAAAGTACAGAGAACATCCCAAAGCTAATGGAAAATGCCTTAGGGGACTTAAAAATTAGTAAACAAGATCATAAACTATGTATACTTGACAGGTAGGGTTAATCATTAAATAGGATAATTGTGCAGTTTAGGGCTATTTGAAGAACCATTTTGTTTAAGGCACAGGACATTTAGGAATAAGAACAATGATGCATACCAAGCCAAGTCTGCAGCTGGAGGTTATGAAACCAGACTACCTCTATGCATGCTCCAAAAGAAGGGTCACCAAAAGGACGAGTGATGAAGCTGAAGATACAACCACCTGATGAAGTAAAAGACCACCAACTGTGAAAATACCTCAAGATGACCACAAGAGGACACCGGTGGACCATTGAAGAAAGGAGTCAAAACAGGCTGGACTTATGATAATTAGTTCTATGAAAAGACGTGTTTATTCGCGGTAGTTAGGATCCATATGTATTAGTATGGGGAATATAAGGGATTGTATAAGTGAAGGCCAGTGGGAATCTCAGGTGATTCTGAGAGGACCTTGGCGCTGTATTAAAGAATGCCGACCTAAACCTCTTAAGAGTCTTTAAGTTTTGTTTTAGGTCACCTCTCTGGAAATCAGGTAACTTTGTGTCGTTTCAGTTTCTTGTCGGTGCTCCGTCGTGTATGGGTTGTTTAAAAGTTTGAATCCAGTGTTTTCAGGGTATGTATCTTTTTTAGGAAAAATATTGCTTACACCCTCCTCCTGAGTGATTTGTATAGCTCTGTCACTGTGCCGGGATAAAAGAGCTCACTTTTTAAAGTGGCGGTGACAGCTCATTCCCCAAATAGACTCTGTATGACCTCTGGCCATATATGGCGAGTTGTATTGCCTGGCAACAGAGAACTGTGCATCCTCAGATGCTAAGATGCCTTCTGCTTCCCACTTAACACTTAACTGCTTATCATTGCTAAGCAGAACTTGAAGAACCTGTCTTTTGTTATGCAGATCATGTCTTGCCACAATGTTTGAGACATACATTAACTCTTTCAGTCTCTCACAACTAAATTGGGGAGTTTGCTGGGGATGGCCCTTCACTCCTTCTTCCATGGCTGTCATCTCAAGACGGACTTGTCTACCGTCCTATCTCTGAGGCCTACTCCCCCACAATATTGGCTGAGTATAACTCTGTGTACTTTATATTAATACTGTTATTAATATTAGTTTTTATGTTTATTATTTCATTAAATCTATTTCTATTTCAACCCACAGATCTCTTTTCCTTTGACCAATTCCTCTCCCTGAGTGGGAAGGACAAGAACAAACTGTTTAAACCACAACAGGGAGGCACCCCTCTCAGGAGCAGTGGAAAAGTGTGAGAAGGAAGGAGAAGCAGAGAGGAAATGTTAAGGACTGACTGCAACTCTCCATTCCCCATCCCCTCTGCATCACTTGGGGAATGAGGAGGAGGCAGAAGAGTCAGGAATGAAGGAGTGAATGTGGGCCTGGGAAGAAAGTGAGGGCTTCCTTACCTTCTGATTGCTGACTGCTGGCCTCACTATCACAGCATCATAGCAGCCAGGCAGCAGTTCATTGACCTGGCTAGTGGCTGTAATCTTTCTGCATGTCTCAAAGATCTCTCGAGGTCAGGGACCGTGTAGTTTCTGCCTCTTGTGTGATTCTTCTCACTTCTTCCTCCTGTTACTTTGCTGAAGGACCAGCTTCCTGATCAGACCCTTCCTCCTCCCTTACTAGCTGATGACACAGACTCATTGACTTCCTTGTCCACTGTTTCTTTTTCACTACTGGAGCAATTACTGTAGTTGGCATTTGGGTCCCTATCTCACCCATGGTGTCCTCGGATGTAGTTTGGGTCCTTGTCTCAATAATAATTCTAATTATTAATTAATAATTAATTCTCTTAATATTCCTCTGATAGTACTAAATTGTGGCTCAATAGGCACAGGCCAAGCCCCAATAGAGTGCTTGAATCTGCTGGCTTTCATTGGGGTAGGCAAGGCACCCTTCTATCAGGTGACATGTCAATTCAACAAGATTACTTGCCTTTTCAGGTGTAAAATCCCAGGCTATGGGAGATGATAACTACCCCAGGCACCTGCCCAAATCTTTCCACACACACTGCCACGGAGGGACCGGCTGCCTCGGGGCATGTTTCAGTATCTCCTCACCCTGAAGTTGTAATCTCTTACACCAGGACACCAGTTTCCACAAACCTGACAATAAGCCTACAGTGTTCATTAGTAGTATTAAACAGCTCCACGTAAGGGTGAACAAGGACCTCAGGAGCCTGCATAATAAAACCACTGTGACGAAAAGAGCCTCGACTGCAGGATTCAAACAAACAATTTATTTCAACAACAACGTGCAGATTCAATACATCACTATTGCAGGTTTTATGGATACAATGGAGAAATGCACTACTGCAGTTTAAAAGCAAGACTACACTATTACAACCACAAGAGATTCATGAAGTGCACTATTGCAACCACAACAGAGCCACAAAACGCACTATTACAGCCCACAGGCAATTCAAAATACTTCATGTGTGTTAGTCAATCACCTGCGACTACAAACTTAAAGCCTGCCAAATAGTCACTTACCCCTCTGGAGGTAAGCAAGGGCTATCACTAAGTTACCTTGTCCAGCATCCTAACCAAGGGGGAAGGGTCTCCTCACCTGCAACTGCATAGCTGGAGAAGAGACTCCCCATACCCAGCCTGAATCTTTGAGTTTTTATTCACTGATCTACATGATAGTGGGCAGGAGTGTGCCTGAGTGAATTGTACCACCTGGGGTGTTTTTCCTTATTTTTATTTATGTGATGTTCACTTCTGTATGCTGTATCTCTTGCATATCTTCGTATTGTCTGGGTCCATTGAAACCAAACTGAAAACCCTCCAGCTTGCCTTTATCTTACTTTTAGGCAACTGGATGGTGGTTTGACTGGGACTCAGGGCATATTATTTGCTAAGGGATTTCAAGACTCAACTCACGTTTTGGTTCTTTGAATGATGCAGCACTCTCCTGTTTAGTTTTGGGCTTACAGGACAACTCAGGGATGAGCTATCTACACAGCTCCCCATGGGTCATCTCTGCAGAGATAGGACATTACGGAAACCTGTTTAAACTATGAGCCAGACCTATCCTTACAACCACCGACATCAATCCTGGATGGGAAGAGACAGGTGTATTCCCTCATCCTCTCCACAGGATAGCTCCCCAGCACAGTAAGGTCATCTATGCCAGGGCCAAGCATACTGTTTGTATTAACAGTAACTCAAGCTCTGCATGCTCAATTCAAAAATGCTATTGTCTTGTGCCTCATGTTGGGTGCCAAAAAGGACTGTGGTGGGTTGACCATGGCTGGATGCCCAGTACCCA
>NW_010177881.1:0-1496 GCF_000695765.1 Mesitornis unicolor | reverse complement strand
CAAAGGAGCCTAAAAATATTTATTCTTTTTGGCAGGCGATGTCCAGCCACTTCAAATAAGAAGCAGGCATTCTTTATTTGACATCAGGTGCAAGGGGTTTTTATTCCATCCAAGCTTGCACACTACTGGCACTTTTCTTGGTGTATTCATAAAAAAAAGTTTCAGGATTACATAATCTAAGTTACAATGATTGGTAGCAATTTAAGTATAACTATAATACATTTAAATATCTGCTGAATCATTCTTGGATCAAACTGTGCTTGCACACAAAGGGTCATTTTGTGGTCTCTGGAGGTCCCTTGTGGTTCTGAAGAGGCACTCTTACTGTCCTTTCCATGAACTCTGAGTCTTTCTCCCTTATATGGTCTTTCCTGGGCTGTAACTTTTCCTCAATTTCCTTATCTTGGTCTCAGAGCCAGTGTTCTGCTGGTTTATATATAGTCCTTTAGAATGTACTAGGATGTATCTGTACTAGGATGTATAAGTGTACTAGGATGTATTAGTCACAGTTACAAAAATCATGTCCTCGAGTGAGTTCTTGTTTGAGGCCCCTTACAGCAGTATGGATATTTCTCTGGTCAGTTTGGGTCAGCTATTTTGGCTGTTTGCCCTCCCAACCTTTTGCCCACCCCCAGCCTACTGGCCTTTGGGGCCAGGGGCAGACAACCTTGATGCTATGGGAGCAGTGCTCAGCAGTAGTCAAAACACTGGTGTGTTATCAACACCTTTCTAGCTACAAATACAAAGCACAGCACTATGAGGGCTGGGGTGGTGAAAGTTAACTCCATCCCAGCCAGATGTAATGTAGTAAGTTGACCTTGGTTAGCCGCCAGGTGACCACCAAGCAGCTCTATCACTCCTCCTCCTCAACTGGACATATATGACAAAAGGCTCATGCGTTGAGATGGGGACGGGGAGATCACTTAGCAATTACGATCACAGGCAAAGCAGATGTAAGGATCGGTCTGGCTCATAGTTTAAACAGGTTTCAGTAATGTCTAGTGCACCAGGCGACTTGTGGGGGGTTGCAAGAGCAACTCAGCCTTGGATTGCCTTGATGTCCTGTCTCTGCAGAGACAACCCATGGGGAGCTGTGTAGATAGCTCAGCCCTGAGTTGTCTGGTAAACCCAAAACTAAACAGGGCAGTGCTGCACCATTCAAAGAACCAAAATCTGAATTGAGCCTTGAAATCCCCCAACAAATAGTATGCCCTGAGTCCCAATCAAACCACTATTCAATTGCCTAAGCTGGAAGATTTCTGTCTGGCACCAAGGGACCATGACAATACAACGATATGCAAGAGATAGAGCATACAGAAGGGAACATCACTCATGAATAACTAAAGAAAAGGAGAAACACTGCTAAAGACAAACACCCCAGGTGGTCTAATCCACTCAGAGACACTCCTGCCTGCTGTCACATACACCAGAGGATAAAAACCCTAAGATTCAGGCTAGAAACTGAGAGTTACTTCTCCAGTCATGGAGTGATGAGA
>NW_010177880.1:10024-10341 GCF_000695765.1 Mesitornis unicolor | reverse complement strand
CTCTCTGCCTGGTGGTAACCATTGCTAACTGCCTGCTCTGGCCGAACCTCAGCACCCTGCCTGCGCAAACTGCTGGGCAAACTACTGCACCACACCCTGTTTGCCATGTTCCCTGGGGGCTGCTTGTCTAACGTGAGGGGCTTAACCGTCACTCTTGTCCCCGCCCACGGTGAGTCATCGCTGACCGCTGTCAGAAGCTCACGTTTCCCTCTCTTGGGGGGGCGGTGCTGGGGCACCCTCTCTCTTCCTTCGCTTTTTTGCCTTCGCGCTTGGTTTTTGTTTTTTCCCGCGGAGCCTGCAGGGGGTGGGAGGAACGT
>NW_010177880.1:0-9971 GCF_000695765.1 Mesitornis unicolor | reverse complement strand
GTAGAGTAGTAAATTAAAATAATTTTTTCCCCAAGTCGAGTCTGTTTTGCCTGTGACAGTAATTGCGGAGTGATCTCCCTATCCTGATCTTGACCCTCAAACATTTCATTACATTTTCTCTCTCTTGTCCAGCTGAGGAGGGGGGTGACAGAGCAGCTTTGGTGAGCACCTGGTGTCTAGCCAGGGTCAACCCACCACAACTACATGCATCGAGTTTTAGAAATATATGTTTTTAAAGGATTTGAATGACAAAATAGTAGCTGTTCCAAATATTTGCTTGAAAACTTTTGTCTTTTGGTTTACTATATTCAAACTGAAAAATCTGTTCTGTGGTTTGTGCTGATTGCCACATTTGTGTTTGGACTTTTAATTTCCAATATACTCCATATTTTATGTAATATCGATTTTTCATGTGGATATTACTTCATTGGTGCCATATTGTTTATGGATGTAAAATAATGTTAATATTTCTCAGGAAATTTGTGTAAGTCTTTGTTGTGTCAGTAATGCCAAATGCTTGATGTCTTAAAACTGTATTATTTTGACTACGTATAAACTATACATCTCGTAGTTCATGATATCTTGCTGTTTTGTTTTGTATCACTTTCCTGAAGTTTCCCTGCTCTTCAAAGAATAGAGACTAAGTGTCAAAACTAATAGGGGATGAGTCTGTTTTCTCTTTCATGTTTTCAGTACAGGAATGGTAGTTGACTAGTGATACTACTTCAAAAGTTTATGAGGGCCAGAAAACTGTTTAGAGAACACAATAAGCCTCTTTTTCTATTTGTTTTCAGGTGGCAGTGGAAATATCTTACTGCCTTTCATTCTTCACAGGGTTACACATCGTTCTGGAATGATTGCATCTCTTCAGGATTGCGTGGCTGTATGTTAATCGAATTGGCATTGCGAGGTCGTCTTCAGTTAGAGACTTGTGGAATGAGGCGCAAAAGTCTGTTAACAAGAAAGGTAAGTGAAGGAAAATGGTCACGTTTACTTTTGTGTCATGCTCCAGGCAATACATTAGCTATAAATTACAACTGATTGTAAGAAAAATACATTGGGTTTTTTTTTATATGGGGATAGGGATTCTGAGTAGTGACCTAAGTTAGATGCAGAGAGTTATTACCTAAAGAGTTTAAATGGTGAGCTGAAGTGCCTTGTAAAATCTTCTGTACTTGTTCTCTGCTCCTGTTTGTTCTCTTGGTGTGTTCCTGCTGCTGTTGGGAACCTTGCACAAACAGTTGGCAATGGCTCTGGCCAAGGTGCAGTGGCAGCGGTTGCTGCTGAGAGCCAGTAACACCAGTTGTAATCTGTTGAAGGAACTGGATTTTGCAGTGTTGGTGAGATGTGGGTTGGGGCTGAGAGGGCTGGCTAACTGACAGCCTGCCAGATGTCTCCTGTAAGCCACCAGTTTAATTCTGGTGTATACAGTGTTGCAGTTAGTGCTTGCAATGCATGGGAAGGAAACAATCCTTATACCTTGGGCTCCTGAGAACACAAAACTATATCTATTTTAAGCATGTGACTGGTGTGCTAAATTTGTTGTACTCACTGACCTTTAAGATGGGCAAATTTTAAAGGTTATTTATTGAATTAGGCTGAAGATTTGAGACACCTTATTGTATTACTTTTGCCACTGGATTTTTTTCCTTAGTACAAAATGTGCAAAGTCACGCTGTTAGAAGATTTTTACCTCATCAGCATTAGAGGATACTTGTAAAATAAGTTTACCGAAGTCATTATCACATTTTGTCTATCCATCACAAATAAATTCTCTTTTATGGCACATTTCCCTGTCAATATTATTCCTTGGTAAATTTTTTAAAGGAAAGCTTACAAATTCCCCAACCTTCTCCCAGCTTCCTCTTCTTTTGAAGAATCAAACCTCTGTTCAGTCAAACGGCTCCTTCTTCTTTTGGCTTCATTTAAACATATTCAGCATTAATTAGCTTGCACAATATTTTGTTTTTCCTCCAAAGCTTTTGGTTCCTTAGGCATTCAGGAATGTTCTTTAGCAGTTATTTTCATTCTACACAAACCTTGTTAGCTCTATCTATCTGAAATTTTAACTGTGTCTTTTTAGGAAAATGGAAAAATAACCTGTGCATATCTTCAGTAAAGAGTACAATAAAAATTATTGTTTTCCTTTTTAAAATTTTATCATGTGATTTTTGGGGGTAGGTTAGTGTGTTTGTTTTGATTTTACTTTTTCCCCCTCCATTGTTTAAGGAGAGCTAAAAGCTACCCAATATTAAATACTTTGTTCTTTCTGCTGATGTAAAGCAATTGAGAGATTTATTTTTGCAGGCAGGAGGGTTCTATGAAAAAAGCTTAATACAAAATCCAAATGAAGATTGATTTCTGCTTAAGGAATTTCATGCAAATAAAATCCCTAACTGCTGATATATATGATGTTTCTTCTCCCCTTGCCCCATTTCTCTCAATTTAGAAATCCTTTTCATGAATGACTTGTGTTGTTTTATACCTTATTTGAAGCCTTGCTTTAACACTAAATATCAGTCTCATTTCTGTGTGTGCTAGATTTAATTGTCTCATCTCTACCAAGTGTTCCCCTTGTCCCACTTTTGCAGGCTTTGCTCCCCTTGCCCTCAGCTTTCTCTGTGAAATACCATGTTTAAATACCATGCTTAGTGAGTGGAATGAGCTGTCTAACTGCATCCAAGGTTGTGATTCAGTGAAGTGGAGTTTCAGTGGCAATACCAATTTATATAGCTTCTGTCCCTCCCTGCCCCTGCTCCATTCTGGGACTTTGTGGAAAGGTAAAATCTCATTAAAACTAAAGTTTTGATTTGTGACTCAAAACCTTGTTTCTTCAAGACATGGTCTGAAGGGAGGAGTTTAGGCTTCAGTCAGTTTAGCCTGTGCTGCAGCTGAGAAGGGTAGTCCTGTCTTTGGTTGTTACTAGTGTTTGTGTGGCCTTTTCAGGTAACCACTCTGGCTGAAAACTAACTCACTTCTTTGATCAGTTCAGTTTTTATTTGAATCAATTTATTGATCTTGTCATCAGATGGGGCACAAGTGAGACTGAGTGTGATTGTCCCACTATACTCGGCAGTGGTGAGGCTGTACCTTGAGTACTGTGTTCAATTTTGGGTGCTACAGTACAAGAAAGACATTGAGGTGCTTGAGAGGGTCCAAAGAAGGGCTACAAAGCTGGTGAAGGGTCTTGGGAATAAGTCTTATGAGGAAGGAGCAGCTGAGGGACTTGGGGTAATTTAGTCTGGAAAAAAGGAGATTGAGGGGAGACCTTATTGCTCTCTACAACTACCTGAAAGGAGGTTGTAGAGAGGTGAGTGTGGGTCTCTTCTCACAAGTTACAACCAATAGGACAAAAGGAAATGGCATCAAGTTGCGCCAGGGGAGGTTTAGTTTAGACATCAGGAAAAACTTTTACACTGAAAGGGTCATCAAAGACTGGAACAGGCTGCCCAGGGAAGTGGCAGAATCACCATTCTTGGATGTATTTAAAAGCTGTCTAGATATGGTGCTCAGGGACATGGTTTAGAAGTGGGCATGGGAGAGTAAGTTAACAGTTGTACTTGATGATCTTAAAGGTCTTTTCCAACTATAACAATTCTACGATTCTATGCTGGCACAAGCAATAAGAGAGAACAAGAAGAGGGAAGAACTAGTTCTTTGGGCAATAGTATGGATTTATAACCAGGTAATGGTGGCCTTGGTCACACAGCTGATTTAAAAGATTGCTAGCTACATTGATTTCCAATTCAAGCATTAAATCAGGTGGACCTTTGCTGATTATTTTTTGCAGTTTCCAAGACAATTTCAGAAGTGATCAAGATACATTATGTCTATGCTTGAATGTCAGAGAGAGACAAATGAGACTGAGAAACTGGCAGACAAGAACTTGATGAATGTTAGTGAAACTTCTGGAAGCGATATGACGTATTTTATGTTGCAACATCCTCGTAAATTTGGCTTCAGATTATGTAATCGGTGCGCAATTTTGGAGTTCTATCTACTGGTATCGTTTATAGAAACAAATAAATGAATGTTGAGGTTTATGTATAAATAAAGTAATTTCTAAGACTAGTGGTTATTGAAGATAGAAAGTGATACTCTATGCTGCCTTACAATCTCAGAAAGCAAACCCAATAATTACAGTTCTTAAAAGAAATCCCAATAAATACTTGGTGGATTAACTTCAGTATTTTATAGCTGACAATTCTGAGTAATTAATGCATGAGTGGATTTTTCTATTAAAACTAAATAATTAAGTTTGTTTAAAAAATCAATGCAAGAGGTGCTTCATCTTTTTAGCATTGCTTAATTGAAAAGTTGCATTGTAGAAAATGAAAATTAAATATTCTGTATAATTAAAATGTCCTCAGCAGTTGGATGCAAGATGACCTACGGACTCCGAGATGACTCTATAAGAGTTATAAATTGAAGACTTTTATTTTATCAGAAGCTGTGCTTTTATAGTCCAAAATCCCTTAGTCACCCTACATAAGCATTTCTATTGGTTACATATATGTGTTCATGTTGTCTAAGCTAATACATGATTGGTTACTATCTTACGTGTCACCGCCCACATCCGGTTCAGGTTGGTTTACTTCCGCTTCCGGTTGGTTTACTTCCAGGTCGTTCTCTTGCCGCATCGTCATACTTTCTTTATCCCTATGTCATCTTAAGGCGGTCTCCCTAAATTACACAACTCTTAAGGTGGTGATTCCAAACCATACAACTCTATATAATCATATCCATCTTCATTCATTAAGCCTCCAACAGTTGGATACAAAGCAAATCTAGTACATGATAAATCACTGAAAAATTGGATTAAAGAAATATTCTTTGCAATAAGACTAAGGACCATCATCTCAAGAACCAGAATCTTAGCTTCTTTATCTACCTTAGCTTATCTATTAAAGAGAGAGAAAAAATATCCCCTTGTAGATGCTAAATCTCTGTGATGATTCAATTCACAAGATCTCTAACCCACTCGATTTCCCACTCTTCTTAAAATCATAGAATCATTTAGGTTGGAAAAGACCCTTAAGATCATCGAGCCCAACCTTTAACCTAGCACTGCCAAGTCCACCACTAAACCATGTCCTTAAATGCCACGTCTACTTGTCTTTTAAATACCTCCAGGGATGGTGATTCGACCACTTCCCTGGACAGCCTGTTCCAATGCTTGTCAAACCTTTTGGTGGATAAATTTTTCCCAATATCCAATCTAAACCTCCCCTCACACAACTTGAAGCCATTTCCTCTTGTCCTGTCACTAGTTACATGGGAGAAGAGACTGACACCCACCTTGTTACAACCTCCTTTCAGATAGTTGTAGAGAGTGATGAGATCTCCCCTCAGCCTCCTTTTCTCCAGGCTAAACAACCCAAGTTCCCTCAGCTGCTCCTCATAAGACACATTCTCTAGACCCTTCACCAGCTTTGTTGCTCTTCTTTGGACACACTCCAGCACCTCAATGTCCTTCTTGTAGTGATGGGCCCAAAATTGAACACAGTATTAGAGGTGAGGCCTCACCAATGCTGAGTATAAAGGGACGATCGCTGCCCTAGTCCTGCTGGACGTTTCAATGTCCTTCTTGTAGTGATGGGCCCAAAATTGAACACAGTATTAGAGGTGAGGCCTCACCAATGCTGAGTATAAAGGGACGATCGCTGCCCTAGTCCTGCTGGACGTTTTTTCTGATACAAGCCAGGATGCTATTGGCCTTCTTGGCCACCTGGGCATGCTGGTGACAGCTGGCTGTCAACCAATACCTGTGGGTCCTTTTCCACTGGGCAGCTTTCCAGCCATTCTTCCCCAAGCCTGCAGCATTGCATGGGGTTGTTGTGACCTGAGTGCAGGACCTGGCACTTGGCCTTGTTGAACCTCATGCAAATGGTCTCGGCTCATTGATCCAGCCTGTCCAGGTCCCAGTTCTGCTAACAGTTCTTTTGCTGTTATGACTCTGGAGAGAGTTAACTAAGAAGCATTTGTCAATAAAACCTACTTCAAGAAAGAGCCAGATCCATGAGCATAGGAGAGGTAGCTCGGCTTCCCCTGTTGCCTGTCTGTATGTGCTGGAAACGGAGGGGAAGAGAAATACAGTGGAAGTGTGAACCAAGATATTTTTGTTTCACAGAATCACAGAATGGTAGAGATTGGAATGGACTTCTGAAGATCATCCTGTCCAACCCCCCTGCCAGAGCAGGATCACCTAGAGTAGGTCACACAGGAACACGTCCAGGCGGGTTTTGAATGTCCCATTGTTCTGACACCTGCCCTTTAGATATTTATAAGCATTAATGAGATCCACTCTGTCTCATCTTCTCCAGGCTAAACAGACCCAGCTCTCTCAGCCTTTCCACATACGTGAGATATTCCAGTCTCCTAATATTTTTAGTGTCTCTACACTGGACTCTCTCCAGTAGTTCCTTGTCCTTCTTGAACTGGGGAGCCCAGAATTAGATGCAGTATTCCAGATGTGGCCTCACCAGAGCAGAGTGGGAGGGTAACCTCCCTCAACCTACTGGCCATACTCTTCTTTGAGGGGAAGAGTAATCAGAATAATCCATGCATTTAATATATAATATAGCAGAGAACTGAGAAGAAATAGTGCTGTATGCCTGGCCATAGAGAACAGTAAACTTAGAAAGAAAATTGCTGTATAGTGTGGCTTCCCAAGAGCTTATGGAGCCCTGACTGAGTTGAATGGGAGAGTCTATGCTCCTTAAAGCTCTTTCCTCCAAATGCCTGTATGTTTAGGCTCATACTGTCATGGTAGATTATATTCAGACTAGCTTCTTAAATTTCTTTGCAGTGGTAGAAAAAGGTATCTTAACTCTAAATAAGCAAGAAAAGCTATTTTCTAAACTTTTAAAAAATGCTTTTAATTCTGGGATATATCTCTTCATCGAGGTTTTTGGTTGGTTTTTTAATAAAACAGATCAAAAAGATTACTTCACATCTTACCTGTTAAAGTGAGATGGTGAGTAGTAGATTATCAACTGCAGCAGATTCAATGTAACTAAGGTTACTGTGAAACAAATCATATGGTACACATCAAAGAAACTAAAATACTGCTGGAACGTAATTTTTAAAAAGAAGTAAAGATAAATAAGTTTGGCGGTTTTAGGCTTATTATTAAAGGAATATTTGAAGGGTGACTATTAATAGTCACAATCTAGCAGTTTAAAAACCAAATTTAAAGTATGCTCCTGTATAATTAAAGAAGACAGACTTCCAAAAATTCAGTCTGGATATAAAACAGGAAAATATGTAATATCATTATATGTGGTTAATAAAGGTTTTGAGAGACGCTATGGTGCAAGCTTATCAATTGAAAAGATAAATATGCATTGCTGTATGTTTAGTTTCAAATAGAGATTTTTCTGGATTAAAACATAGTTGTGTTCTTAAAACCAAATATCTGAGATTTATGGTTGGAGTTATCTCCAGCTTCCACAAGTGGAGATCTGCATAGTATCTCAAGAGATCATTTAATCTTGATGCAGTAAAAGAAAATCAGGTTTCTCTGGTCTTTCCCTGGCAGATGTTTAGTCTTAAAATTCTCCACTTAATGCAATTCAGCAACCTCCCTGGATGTTTAATTTGCCTATTGAAGTTTATGACAATACATCCTGCATCTTCTGTATATTCCGAATAAGCTGGTATCTTTTATTTTTTTTGCAAAGTAGACACCCTAAGCTCCTGTTTGATAACTTCTTTGTAAAAATATCTTACATGTGTCTTTTTAGACCTAAACAAACGTCCTTCTTTTAAACCTGGCATTGTGGACTGGTTAATTCTTGCTGATTATTATTAAAATCTTAGTTTCTGTGCTTTGTAGACACCATTTAAATTGGACATATTATTTCAGCTATGACCTGTTAGGTGTTCACAAAGATCTCTCCAGCAATTTCCTGTTAATACAGCTTTGAATGAATTTCTTACTTTATCAGAACACTTGGCTTTTGTTGATTCATTTGGTTCATAGTCTACTGCTAAAATTACTAGATGGTTTTTCTACCATTCTGAACTATATAGTCATTTATTATATCTTTTATATTTGTTTTTTTTTCCTCATCCTGACTATACTACTTTGCATTTCTTTTACATTTCATCTCATTGACTTTGTACACATCTCCAGTTTGGGATCATCTTTCCAGTACTGAAGCTGTCTTACAATTGCAACTCATTTCAGCATCATATACAGACCCTATGAAAATGTATTGTTTGTAGTAAGGATTATTAGAATTACGGAACAGGACTGAACTTGGGATATATTTCAATAGGACATTTAAAGCTTTTCCAGGACACCTTTCTGACTACTGTGAAGCTTTACTAAAAATAACATCTTTCATCTGCTACTTTTCTTGTATATGAGAAATTATTTTGATGTGTTAGTTTTTCTGTCAATTGCCTATTATCTTTTTGCCTGATGCTTATAAAGTGCTAACTTCTAAAACTATTTAAATTGTGAGATTTAATAATTATTTTCATAGATAGCTTTGAAACAGTAGTAATTCTTCTTTTCCTAAAGAAATATAGAATGTCATTGTTGTTTTGTTTGAATAAAAACATATTGACTTGGGTTAGTTAAATCTGTATGTTTCAGTTTGGTGCTTTTGTTTTTCTAACCAGAAAAACTGTATTTGTATATGGTTTATATAACTACTTATACTGGTAAACAAGCAGTTACTTGCATTCTTACTTTTTATTACATAACTGAAATATTTTTTTTCTCTCTCTGTCCTGTGCTCTCTTGGGAGAAGAACTCAAATAGTTTTAGAAGTTATTAAATAACAAACTTAAGTGATATTACATTTATTATTGCATAAAGAGATTTATTGGTTTATATTGGGGGGTAATATCTGTATTTTAACTGTTAGTGAATGGAACGTAGTGTTGCTGGTCAATATGTTCTTTAGAGCTGTAAAACTTATAGATTTTGTCTTGAGCCTATTTTTATCCATCAATATATGGAAGAAGAACACCTGTTTTCCTACTTTTTCACTTTCTAATTGATTTCTCAGTTTTATGTGGCCTAATTGTTTAACTGTAATATTCCGAATAAATTGATTGGAGCAGTAAAACTGACTGCCATCAGAGAGCAATTTAACACTGTAGACTACTTTGCTTTGGGGAGGAAGTGAAGACCTGGCCAGGTTAGTGGATTATTTACCTTAAAAAAAAAAACAGGTATTAAGCATGTTATTAATACTATAGTTTTGCTCAATTAAGGCTTAGTTTAGGTTATAGATAACTTAAGACTTAATGTAGCTTTGTAATTAAAATCCTCAATAGTTTTTTTAAAAACTAGGTATTGTGTTGGCCAAAAAGTAATTGCGGGTTTTTTTAAATAGATGGACATACATGTCTTGAAATGTCTTAACTAACTTCATTTCAAACTGGAAATTCATTCTGTAACTTGGCAGCTGACAGTTCAAGCTTGTTTTAGAAAAAGAAAGTGCACAATTTTGTTAACATTTATTTGGCATCAATTTCAAAATGTAAAATCAAAAGGAACATTTTTGTCATATTTTGCTGTATTACTTCTGAAAAGGAAAAAACGCTGTTCAAGCTCATCAAATTTATGTGATGCGTATGGTAAAGATACCTTAAAACTACGGTGGTGTCAGAATTGGTTTGCTAAATTTCAGTCTGGAGATTTTGATGTTAAACATGCACCATGCTCAGGAAGGCCAATCAAAGTTGATAATGACAAAATAAAGGCATGTATTGAATCGAATCAGCGTTTAACAACATGAGAGATTGCTGATAATCTTAACATATCGAAATCAAGCATTGAAAACCATTTAAAGCAACTTGGATACGTTAGGAAGCTCGACATTTGGGTACTGCATGAGCTCAAAGAAATTCATCTCACTAAGTGCGTTGACATCTGCGATTCTCTCTTGAAATGTGAAGAAAATGATCCCTTTTTGAAGCATATGATAACAGGTGATGACAAATGGATTGTC
>NW_010177879.1:2406-6682 GCF_000695765.1 Mesitornis unicolor | reverse complement strand
CGTCGCTCACGGGTTGTTGACAAGTTTGAATATAGTGCTGTTTTTGATCAGGGCATGTATCGTCTCTAGTAAATACAACACTTACATCCTCCTTCTGAGTGATTTTGTATCGCTCTGTCGCCGTGCCGGGATAAAAGAGCTCACTTTTAAAGCGTGCCGTGACATTCGCATAGAAGGAAAAATCCAGCAACAGCTTTCAGTCAAAGCCCATTTCTGCTGTGAGTTAGAGTCGAACATTTGCCATAATCAAACCAGGCTCTGGGAAGCTCCAGAGAAAGCCTGGTTGCAAACAATGGCGTCCCACGGGAGCAAGGAAACCCAGAACCAAAACCTATGTGTGGCTATAAATTGGCTTAATAGAAAAGACGAGAGCCAGCAACAGTCTTCTGTCCTAGCATCTGCGGTGTGGGAGAAGAGCTTTACCGTTTCCATTTTAGAGAAGACGCCTCCTACCAGCACACATGGAATTTTGTGGCGAACGTGGACGAGATAGTCAAACACAGAATGGCACAGCAAAAAGCTTTGTTTGGCTACAGAAGCACTTTGCATTGAAGGAGAAATCCAGCAACAGGTTTCATTCCTAGCCCCTTTTTGGTGTGAGTTAGAGTGGAACATTTGCCGTATTGAAATCAGGCTCTGGGACGCTACAGAGAATGGCCTGTTGCAAACGTTGGCTTCCCAGGGAAGCAAGGAAGCCCAGAAACGCAGACTATGGAGGGCTACAATTTGGCTTAATAGAAAAGACAAGAGCCAGCCACAGTCTTCTGTCCTAGCATCTTTGGTGTGGGAGAAGAGCTTGACCGTCCACCACCAGCCATGAAAATTGGAGGCGAACGTGGACGAGATAGCGAAGCATGAAATATTAGAGACTGAAACTTTGTTTCGCTACAGAAGTACTTCGCATGGAAGGAAAAATCCAGCAACATCTTTTAGTCCTAGCCTCTTTCTGGTGTGAGTTTGAGTCAAAAGTTAGCCATATTGAAACCAGGCTTTGGGCAGCTCCAGAGAAAGCCTGGTGTCAAACAATGGCTTCCTAGGGAAGCAAGGAAGCAAAGAGGCCCAGGCTTCGTTGAGCTACAAATTGGCATAATAGAAAAGACAAGAGCCAGTAACAGTCTTCAGTTCTAGCGTCTTTGGTGTGGGAGAAGAGCTTGACCATTTGCTTTTGAGACACTACTTCTACCAGCAGCCAAGAAAATAGAGGTGAACCTGCACAAGCTATCTAAGCATGGAACTTTAGAGAACGAAGCTTTTTTGGCTACAGAAGCACTTCACATTGAAGGGGAAATCAAGCAACAGCTTTCAGCTTTATCCCCTTTCCTGTGTGAGTTAGAGATGAACGTTTGCCATTTTGAAACCAGGCTCTGGGCAGTTCCCGAGAATGGCTTGTGGCAAACATTGGCTTCCCAGGGAAGGAAAGAAGCCCAGAACCAAAAGCTTTGTGGGGCTACAAACTGGCTTAATAGAAAAGACAGCAGCCAGCAACAGTCTTCTGTCCTAGCATCTTTGGTGTGGGAGAAGAGCTTGACCATTTCCATTTCAGAGACAGCTCTTACCAATACACACGAAAGTTGGAGGCGAATGTGGACAAAATAGCCAAACATAGAACAGCACAGCAAAAAGCTTTGTTTGGCTATAGAAGCACTTTGCATGGAAGCAGAAATGCAGCAACAGCTTTCATTCCTAGCCCCTTTGTTCTGTGAGTTAAAGTCGAAAGTTAGCCATATTGAAACGAGTCTCTAAGCGGCTCCAGAGAAAGCGTGGTGCTAAACGTTGGCTTCCAAAGGAAGCAAGGAGGCCCAGAACCAAAAGTTTTCTTAGGCTTAATAGAAAAGAAAATATCTAGCAACAGTATTCAGTCCTAGCATATTTGGTATGGGAGAAGAGCTTGACCGTTTCCATTTAAGAGACGGCTCCTACCAGCAGACATGAATATTGGAGGTGAATGTGGACGAGATAGCTAAGCACGGACCATTAGAGACCGAATTTTTGTTTGGCTTCAGAAGCACTTTGCATGTAAGGAAAAATCCAGGAACAGCTTTCAGTCTAAGCCCTTTTCTGATGTGAGTTAGAGTTGAATGTTTGCCATATTGAAACCAGGCTCTGGGCAGCTCCAGAGAATGCCTGGTGACAAACGATGGCTTCCCACGGAAGCAAAGAAGCCTAGAACTAACAGCTTTATGGGTATAAGAATTGCCTTAATAGTAAAGACAAGAGCCAGAAACAGTCTTCTGTCCCAGCATCTTTGGTGTGGGAGAAGAGGTTGACCATTTCCATTTGAGAGATGGCTCCTACCAGCAGCCACGAAAATTGGAGGTGAACATGGACGAGATAGTCAAACAGAAAACAGCACAGCAAAAATCTTTGTTTGGCTACTGAAGCACTTTGCATAGCAGGAGAAATCCAGCAACAGCTTTCAGTCCTAAACCCTTTCTAGTGTCAGCTGTTGTATAGTAGCAATATATGTAGCAAAAGCCCCTATATACAACAGAAAAGGCAGAAAAGTTGAAAAACTATGTTTTTCAAGGTGCTAAAGTCGAAAAGCAGCAGATATCTCAAGAAACTTTTAAATTGCCAATAAATGATGAAAAGTGAGAATAACAGACAGAAACGCCTAAAATGCTGAAAAGATTTTAAAAAAGGAGAAAAACAGAAAACTCAGCAGATATGCCTAGCATCTCCTAAATTGCCAATATATGTAGCAAAAGCCCCAATATCAGCCAGAAAAGCCAAAAAAGC
This sequence comes from Mesitornis unicolor, assembly GCF_000695765.1. Lineage (NCBI taxonomy): Eukaryota > Metazoa > Chordata > Aves > Mesitornithiformes > Mesitornithidae > Mesitornis > Mesitornis unicolor. The sequence continues at coordinate 3,943 of NW_010177879.1, read as the reverse complement.
TGAAAAAGTTCCTTTTTTAAGGTGCTAAAGTCGAAAAAGAACAGATATGTCATGGAACTCTTTAATTGCCAAAAAATGATAAAAAAATGAGAATAACAGGCAGAAACGCCTGAAATGACTGAAACAGTGCCAAAAAAGGAGAGAAACACAAAACTCAGACTTATGGCTAAAAAACCCTAAATTCCAAATATATGTAGCAGAAGATCCAAAATATATGTAGCAGAGGGCACAATACCAGCCACAAAAACCAGAAAAGCTCAATAATCTCTTTCTTAAGGTGCTAAAGCCGAAAGTGAGCAGATATGTCAAAAACACTTAAATTGACACAAAATGATGGAAAAGGGAGGATAATAGGTAGAAATGTTTAAAAAGCTGAAAAAAACAACATAAAAATGAGAAAACCAGAACACTCAGAACTTTTGCCTAGAGACTCTTAAATAGCCAATATATGTAGCAAAAGCCCCAATATCAGCCAGAAAAGCAAAAAAGCTAGAAAAGTTCCTTTCTAAAGGTGATAAAGTTGAAAAGCAGCAGATACGTCAGGAAACTCTTAAATTGCCACAAAATGATGGAAAAGTGAGAATAACAGGCAGAAAACTTTGAAAAGCTGAAAAAATTCAAAAAAAGGAGAAAAACAGAAAATTCAGTAGTTATGGCTAGAATCACCTAAATTGAAAAATATATGTAGCAAATGCACCAATATAAGCCAGAAAAGCCAAAGAAGCTGAAAAAGTTTCTTTTATGAAGGTGCTAAAGTCGAAAAGCAGCAGATATGTCAGAAAACACTTAAATTGCCACAAAGTGATGGAAAAGTGAGAATAACCGGCTTAAACGACCAAAAAGCTGAAAAAGTTCAAAAAGAAGTGAAAAACACAAAGCTCAGCACTTACAGCTAGAAACACCTAAATTGCCAATGTGTGTAGCAAAAGCACCAATATAAGCTAGGAAAATCTTAAAAAGGTCCTTTTTAAAGTTTCTAATGTGTAAAAGCAGAAGATCTATAAGGAAACTCTTACGATGCCACAGAATGATGAAAAAACAAGAATAATAGGCAGATACGCCTAAAAAGCTGAAAAAAATCTCAAAAAAAGGAGAGAAATAGAAAACTCAGCAGTTATGCCTAGAAACACTAAAATTGCCAATATGTGTAGCAAAAGCCACAACATCAGCCAGAAAAGTTGCAAAAGTTCTTTTTCTATGGTGCCAAAGTCGAAAAGCAGCAGATATGTCAAGAAACTCTTAAATTGCCATAGAATGATGAAAAAGCAAAAATAGCAGAAATGCCTAAAAAGCGCCAATTAAGAAGAAAAACACAAAACTCAACATTTATGGCTACAAACTCCTAAGTTGACAACATATGTAGCAAAAGCCCCAATATCAGCCAGAAAAGCCAAAAAAAGCTTAAAAAGTTCCTTTTTTAAGGTGCTAATATCTAAAAGCAGCAGATATGTCAAGAAACTTTTAAATTGCCACACAATGATAGAAAAGAGAGAATAACAGGCAGAAAAGTTTGAAAAGCTGAAAAAAGTTCAAAAAA